>NC_092640.1:27399656-27457518 GCF_039555335.1 Amphiura filiformis
GATGTATCTTCCAATTTTAAAATAGTAAATAGCCGTATTGTCCTGACAGATTGTGTTTAAATGCTATTTCGTATAATGTAATTTAAGTTTTATTTTTTACAGTGTAGTAAGTGGGCTTTATTCCACTTTACCTCATTATTTCGATGAAGCCATTTTGCTATTTTTTTTATTTGAGCAAAGAATGCTCATCATAGGCCTATATCAAAACATGAAATGAAAAAAAACACACACTTTTAGGAATATTGTACTCAAATTAAGTAAAAAGGTCACAACTCAACAAATGGAGTAGAAAATTAATCAAATTGAATAAAATAATACCCTCAATGTTGGATACTATTTATCAATATGAGCTCAATGTTGGGTATTATTTCCTCAATTTGAGTATTTTTTTACTCAATTTGTTGAGTTGTGACCTTTTTACTCAAGTTGAGTGAAATAATTTTAGGAGTGCATTCTTTAGTTTGGTCCTATATGCAAAGTTTGTCGCCATTAAAAAAGTGTGTGTATTCGGGCTTGAGAATTTTACCCACAATGCCGAACTTGCATGTTTGATACACACATAATTATTATTTTATTTTATATTTTATGAAATAGAATAACCATCTTTTTCTTGACTTGAAGTTTGTATTCTCTTATTTCAGAGCTGTTTGAGAGGGAAAAAGCAAATGCGGACATAGATGCAATATCGAAAGTGAAGGATTTTTATGCTGCTTGTTTAGATCTTGGTAAGAAAAGTACAGTGAGGGTGATCATGGGCTAGACTTATAATATCGACTGGTTAGTGCCAGAAGTGGGTAAGTGCAATAGCTGCCCTGTGAACATTTGGCAATTTGCACCCAGTGTCGTAATCCTCTGCATGGCAGCTACACATAACAGCTATTGCACTTGCCCACTTCTGGCACTGACAGGCCCGTAACCAGGATTTCTTTTTCTTTTTTTTTTTTTTTTTTTTTTTTTTTTTGGGGGGGCTGATTTAAAAAACAAAACAAATTTGTTTGGAGTCAAAAAGGGGGACCTTTGGGGCATTTTGGGAAGGGGTCCACCCAGCCCCCTGGTTACGGGGCACTGAGCAAGCGATATCTTACCTTCCCGACAAACACAAAACGTGTGCGACATCATTCGCAAAAGGTTAGAAAAGGTTGTCAGAAAACGTTTAAATGTAGGGTTATATAAAGGGTATATAAAGGGTTTAAAACTTTTTCATATAACATTCAAAAACATTTTATGATAACTTACTACAAGTATTCTAACATAACGTTAAGTGTTGACAAAAATATTTTACAATAACATTTTAAAAACATTTTACAAATATTTTTGCATATTTTTGTAGTGTGTTTTCATCCAGAACATTTTAAAACGTTTGCATGACCTTTATATAACCCGACATTTAATGTTATTAAAACGTTTTTATCAAAACCAAAAACCCAAAATATAACCTGTATAAAACGTTTTTAAAACGTTTTGTGTTTGCTGGGTTACTCCCGATTCCAGAAAACTACAGTTACTAGGCCTATTTTGGCAGCTTAAAAATATTATCACGTTTTGCTAAATGAAACATAGCCAAATCTTAATCCATTAGTTGCGCTAACAATGAAAACCAAATTGTTGTATTTGGCATTTTGTTTTTGTGGAAGGAAAAAACGTTAATTTAAGCATGTTTTTTTAAAAGTGCGTTCACAAAATTCAAAGACTTGATACAAGTAAGTCTAAGCATTCAGAATGTGGGCGTTAATTATAAGCCGATTATAGACTCCTTATTAATTTTTTTTAATAACTGGTTACAAAATATAATATCAGAAAATGTGTTTGATAATATTAAAGTACGCATAGGCCTACTTACATTAGACTTTGCACACATTTTTACTTTGATAACATAAAAAAAAAGATTAAATGTTAAAATTGGACTCTAATTGAGCTATGTTTTATTTACCAACATGAAATGTGTTTTAATCCCAAAAGTTACAACTATAATTTTCTGGAATCGGGAGAGACATCTTGCCAAAATACATATTTTATGCTGGAGTACTAATGTACTGTGCTACTAATGCAAAATATCAATTGGGAAAGACACAGTATACCGTCACAATTCAATCATAATTTAATTTTAATGATTAATTTTGATGACCCGTCTGCAGTCATTATTATATTATCCGTCCCACGTTTAAGCCATTCCGTTTTCTCAGACTGGAGTGCTTAATAAAGATCGTGAAATTAATTAAGGAAAGGCACAAGAGGTTTGTATCTTTGATTACTAACTTAAAGGAAGGTGACCTGATATATTTGGAAAATCGAATTCTTTAAAACTTATGTATAACATAAAATGTTGTCCCTTTCAAGCATTCATGCAAAAAGAACATGTAAATTCCTTGGAAATTACTTACATTTATACAGCATGATACGGGTAGTCTACAGTGTTTTTATTAATGTCAACCATGTCATGATCCTTTAATAAAGTGATATCAAATGAAGGATTATATTTTCTCATTAACATATTGAAATTCAAAGTTTCAAATCGGTATATTCCTGAAGATATCATCAAAAACTGTTGAGTTAGTCTCGAACGTGATATACCACAATTGAAACTAATTCGACAGCGGCTTTGTTTTGATTTCTTCGGAATATACCGATTTGGAACGCCTAATTTCAATATGTTAATGAGAAAAATGTGAGCTTTCACCTGATACTAAAATCTGCATTTTGATGGGGTAAAGTGGTGGGGGGATGAGGCTGTTAACCAGGCTACCCACCTTTAATGCTTATTGAAATATATGGAAGAGGAGATAAAAGGCGGGTCCTGATATCACTAGGTGTTACGGATGTTACATTTTATCTCAAATGTAACGTCCGTAACGCTATTACACAATGAAAAAAAAAAAAAAAACTGTCAAGGCACTTCCTCCGATTTTTTTTTCATTACTATCTAATTGAAGTAGGTCTGATATTAATCTATGGCGGCATGATTAGCAAGTTTGAAATAAATGCTCCTGGCTTGAGCAATAATGTTTCAAAATTTTGTTACGGACGTTACAAAAGGCACTTTTGGCATGGAATTGGCCATTTGCAGAAAATGATTTTTTCCTCATTCACGCATGAAGTCAATTCGTATCAAATATTTTGTTCATATAGTCTAGTGTTTCAAGATGTTCTTTAGAGCCGGTTACACTCTTGTCTGATTTAGACGGATACAATTTTTAACCAGCTGAAGCGGCAACTATGAAGTTTGGTGACATCATCAAAACCCGACATGAAGTGTTGCTAGTTCTATAAACATCTAGAAACACCAGAGTGAACATGATTCCTGATAGGAATGAAATATTTATGAGTGAGTCCCAAAATATTTTGGGGTCTCTGAAAAAGAAAGAAGAAAAAACAATTCTGCAAATAGTGAATTAAATCCTCTGCATTAATTATTATTAATATTGCTATTCCAGATACCATTGAAACTCGGGATAAAGATCCTCTTGTTAAGCTTCTACAGGAGTTAGGTGGATGGCCTGTGCTAGGGAATAACGAAGGCGGAAATTGGACTGAGGATACCTTTGACTTGGAGTTATTATTAGCCACATTTGCTGGTGAATACAACATGGGTGTTATATTTTCTACAGGCGTAGGACCCGATGATAAGGACTCTTCGCGATATGTGATATATGTAAGATTATTGACCATTCTTAATTTATTCTTACATCTTGTTATATACACATTTATTCGATAGACTTGAATTAGTTAGCAACAATTTACTTGTGACCAGTACCTAACCAGTGGCGGCACCCGGATTTTTTTTTTGGGGGGGGGGGTGGGATGAATCAGGGTGCATGGGGGCATAATCAACAAATTTTGCACAAAATTGCCTCATAAAGTGGAAATTTGTGTGATTTGGGGGTTTTGGGGAGGGGGGCATACTGGGGGATTTTTAGTGGGGTATGTGGCAGCTGAGATTGGAGTATGACTATCAAAATAATTATGATGATATGCTTCTTATTTTTGACAGCTGGACCAGGCTGGCCTCGGCATGGGTAGCAGGGATTACTACCTTAAGGATACCAATGCTAATGTAAGTATCGATAAGTAAGTCAAAAAATAAAACAACATTTTATTAAAACATTTTTCACCTTACTTGCTTTAAATGTTCACACATAGTCAATGTGATATTAACGATATACTTGCGGTGATATCATGATATTTTACAGGAAAAACAGAACATCCATAAATCATGAAAGAACGAAGAAATGAACCCCCTATACTCAACACGAATGACCATACCGGTATGCTCCCCCGGAAATGCCCCTGTTTTGGACCGCGCATCTCCGAACGAACCCTGAAGTTTACTATATAAAACAGAACTCTGAAAGACCCTTAATTTTGATAATACCGGCTCTAAAAGACTGCTAAGTTGCTCATTCTTCACATTCTTTGTTATTTTCAGCCGATTTTCAACCAGAAAGCCAAGAAAGACCCTTGATTTTGACTGTTTGCAGATCCAAAAGCTCCCCCCCTTTTACCTGTTCGCAGTTCCAAAAGACCCTCTCTTACCGTTACGCTGTCTGCTCCGAAAGACCTACACCACCACCTCGAAATTCCAGGAGAGCATTCCTACCAAACATTTATGATGTGCCCCCCCCTCCCGAATAAACCTGGTTTACAGAAATCTCATCCACCTTGCGTTACTCTCTCATGAGAAACCCGGTATTATCTAAATTGATATATTATCTATATGGCAGGGTGTTGGCTCTCATTTAAAACATGACTGTTGATTCCATGTTATGCAAATGAGACAGTTTGCTCTCCGTAGCTAAATTTACACGGAGATTTCGGAGCTTGCTCCAGTGTCATGTTTTAACCTTTCCTTATTTCACGTGGCTCAAGGCCGTTACTACACAGGTGAATGAGCATGAAAAGAGTCTATCGCACGACTATTTGGTGCGGATTAAATATCACATTGGTGTACTCAGTTAATGTAATGTGTTTTCTAAGAGAATGGTCTATGCTTGAATATTTTTCTTATAGTATAAAAAAGCCTACATGGATCTGATGATCAAGGTCACAAAGATGCTAGGAGCTGATGAAACAACAGCAACCGATGACATGAATGACGTATTAGAATTTGAAACTATACTCGCCAATGTAAGTAAACATTTCCCTCTATAAGCGTGATACCGTAAAAATTCGTTGATAAGCATAATGTACCTATTAACGAGTTGGTCGGACAAGAACAAATTTTTAGGATGATATTTCTTTTTTTTCTTTTAATTTACAAATATCTGTAACACAGGTATTTGTAAATTAAAAGAAAACACATTTTTACGGTATGCACATAGAATTTTGTTCATTTTAAATATGCGATATTTCATACATGTGATTAACAAATCAGAAATAAATTCCATGCCAAAATATGTTTTGCTTTTCAAAACTTCACTACAACCATGACAACGTATATCTCGAGAAAAAACAACTATTCTTTGCTAAAAAAACGAGACAAAAAGTTACGATATTGGGCAGAATATTCTTGCATAAAAAGTGTAATTTCTACGCCGGAGTTGTCTCTTTGGAACATACAATGACAAACAATTTATATGTTGGTCCTTGGTTGTAAAGACATTTATAGACAAGCAAAAGTAATTGCCAAGTTTAATTTATTTAGTCTACACTGAAAATTACAATTAGTCAAATTCGATGAAAAATTTGTCAAACAGGGGATATAAATTTGTCATGCAAGGTAATTTGTCGGTTGACTATAATCACATCTATTCGACAAATTGTACAAACTACCAGACAAATCATTTTAATCGCGTGACGAATCAAAATTAGTGATCGACAAATTTTAATGATTGACAAATCTGCGTGTACAATATGTATTGGTCATGACGAATCCAGTTCGTCAGGAGATGAAGAATTGACAAGTTAATACACGTTTGACGAATCGTGCCGACAAACTTTGTTGAACACGACTAATTAAATTTTATAGCTGACAAGTTCCATTGACGAATTAGCTAGAAGCAACGGGTTTCCGAGCCTACGTGCAAGACACCGCGTCGCCATTACCAGCATACAATGAGCATGCAGATGATATACGTGAATCCCGGTTCGTAAAATTCGTTGTCTGATCTACAGCTTGGACAGGTAAGAATTTGTTTTTTGCCATGTTTCAATTGTAATATTTTGCACAGTGACTTTTGTGCACTGTAAATGTGACAACTAAGGCTGGAATTTGGGGCCAAACCATGAAAACATTGACACGATAATTGATGTACGGCACCACACATGTACACCGTAATGCAATTAAGCTTACCGTGCACACAAGTCACTGTGCAAATTATTACAATTGAAACATGGCAAAAACAAATTCTTACCTGTCCAAGGTATTAATCAGATGACGTATTTCACGAACCGGGATTCATGAATAATCGTCTGCATGCTCATGTATCATATGCTGGTAACGGCGTGGTGACAAATCACTGTCACCAATTTGTTAAGTGACAAATTAAACAAGCAAACATGACAAGTTATTTTTTCAGCACGACAAATTAATTTTCATGCATGACAAATTAATTTTCTTGCATGACAAATTATTTCAGAAATTTGTCGTTTTAGACACTTTTGCATGACAAATCAAAATTAGTCATACGGTGCATGTGCATGACAAATGATAGTTTGTCGTTTTAGACATGCCGTATGACAAATTTTTATTTGTCAATTGACTAAAGTATATTTTCAGTGTACGTGTATACTATTATCTACAGATTGACCCGTGTTTTTTTTTTGGATGAACTTTTCACATTTTTTAATTTATAATATTAGTTCACGTTTTGTAATCGGTATACAATGTTTTATTAGCATTTGTATTAGCAATATTTCAAATTACTTTTGCTTGTCTATATATGTCTTTACAACCAAGGAGCAACATATTAAATTGTTTATCATTGTATGTTCCAAAGAGACAACTCCTATCTTGCAATGATCATCTTCGTCTTGAATATCCTATCACTAGAGTAGCTGGGGATAAAACTTTCTCAGTTTCTGTATCAAAACAGTGGATTAAGCTACCTTTTATTAGGCAATCTTCATCTACAAATAATGTTCAAAAACGCTCTTAAAACTGATTTGTTCCTTTAACTTGTTCTTATTGGTCTTCGGAATGAATTTTGTACCTTCAATTAAAGTGTAGTTTTAAGTAGTAGTGTTTTATGGTCTTTATTTTGTAAGCGCTCCGAGTCCTTTGAAAATGGCACAAATGCTCTTTGTATTGTATTGTATTGTATTGTATTGTATTGTATTGTATTGTATTGTATTGTATTGTATTATAATATAATATTATTGCTTATTTATGTAGATGACAGTTCCACCTGAAGAACGAAGAGATAGTGAAAAACTCTATAATCCTATAACTCTTGGATCTCTCAGCAAAGAAATACCACGGGTAAGTTGGGGGTAGTGTTAGAACAGGTGTGCATTAATGCTTTATGTGTTGGTCATAGGCTTTAACATAAAGAGTCCACGTTATGTGATATTTTCTCAAAATATTAAGAGCTATCTCACGAAACACTGAATCAATACCGGGCTTGTTTGTACTCATTTTAATGCATTTTTCATGCTGATTCCAAATATGGTCATGAAAAGATAAAGTTTCGAACTTTTTTTGAATTTTTATGAAAATTTGGAACTTTGTCATCTGCTGTCAATCCATGTGGACAGGGTTAAATAATCAAATCAAGTTGTAAGAATATGGTTAACCAACCGCAAATACAATCCACATGTGTCCATCTGCGGAGCCCAAAATTGGACATTTTAAGTAATGTTTTGCCAATAACTAAAGAACTGTACATCAGAGATAGATCATTTTTTCTGAATCCTTATGAGGAGGACATTGGTATGGTTTTTTGATAAAACTTCTTTCAATGCCATCCATTTAGGATTGATCATGTTTTCTATCATTTCCAGATTAACTGGGCAAGATATTTTGATATAATGATGCCAGAAGAAACCAAACCTATCAAAACTACAGAACTTATAATCAATCAATCACCGGTCTATGTACCCAATGCGACTAGATTCACACTGGAAGAAACACCAAGCAGGTAACAATATTATGGCATTCCAAAACAGATGGCCTATCAGTCCAGTAAGCATACACGAAATTATGGCATTCGACCTTTTTATGCTACACTAAGCCAAAAAAGAAACTTATAATTTGTCACAAGGTCATATCTTAAAATCTGTGAGTAAGTAGAATAGTGTAGAACAAGACCTGTTTTTTGAAGAAGGTGTTTGAAAAGCAGAAATCGGTCCCGCTTCACACTAGTATTCCACTTACGCTTTGGAAATTGTCATTTGTGTAAGGATCTTATACGCATTCTCACAGATTTCTTGTGCTGGGTGCCATTTATTTGACTGTTAATGTTGTCCTTGGTTACTGACATGTGTTTAGAGTAGAGTATTGATTGAAGTAATCCTGTGTGTAATTTTGGTTCATTTTGATGCACAGGATTTTAAGATATGTCCGTGTGAAAATTTTTCTTTTTTGGCTTAGCTGATACTGACTTGATACTAGACTAAACTGTGAATATGCTTACTAGTACATGAAGGTTGATTGTTTTACGTTCATCTCTTTATTTGTTTGGATCTTCTCAGGGGTGTAGCGGGGGGGGCAAACTTCCTCTCCCAGAAAATTTTCAGGGATCATGGGGACGGCAAAGAGTTCAGTGTCCTAAAAATCGGCCAAAAAAGTGATGAATGGAGACGAAAATTTGGCTTTGCCCCCTCACACTAAAATCCTGGCTACGCTACTGGTCTGGACATACTTTGTTCCTGTTCTTTTTATTATTTTTTTCGTATTTGCCCTGTTCCTGTAGAGATACTCCTGCTTTACCTTCTCTCCCTCATTACACTCCTATTATTACTATCATTTACAACTACCGATGGCACTACTATCCTACCACAGCTAGGACTACAATTTTATTAGCTCGTAATCGGCGGGAATTGTTAGGCTTTTATACCACTACGCCAAAAAGTAGACCCACATTAAGAGTGATATGTATATAGATGACCTGTTTGGTATACTTTTTAGTTTCGCATGTTAAAAGAAGTAGACAAACGTATAGGATTTTAATTCATAATTTGTGATGCTTCTTGTGAGATGTCATAAGACCGTTCTCGAAGTAAAATATATTGATATTAATCCGCGATGTCACGAGGCCCACCGATTACGAGCTGATCAAACTATATTGTGGGGGGGGGGGGAGGTTTCTGTCCTGCAACAAATGAACAAAAGTTCTAACTTCGCTACTTTTATTCTTGAATGTTAAACTTTATCGGAGTGAAAATCCTTTTTCCGAGTATTCTGCCGGACCATGCATTTCGGAACATGCAGATTTGCAAAAAGAGTGAAATTAGAAATCTCTACTAAAATAAGCAAGTAATACTTTTCAACATGAAATGTGAAGTTCATATTACTTCCGTCCTTTTGAAAGATTGAAATTTTCACTCTATGGCGAGTGGTACCTCGCTCTTCTACCCTGTTTCTACTCCTTTACAAACCTAACGGACTTAATGCACACCTTGACAGTCAACTTTCCTTTCTATCTATAACTGGTTTGATTGTTTTGTTTTTCTTCTGATCTAACCCTTCAGAACCGTTGCTAATTACATAATATGGCGACTTGTAATGACCAAGGTTTCAAGTCTTAGTAAACGATTCCGAGATGCTAAACAGGAATATTATAAAGTGTTATATGGAACGACTACTGTGCCTCCACGATGGCGAGACTGTGTCGATGATTCCAATGGTGTGTTTGGTTTTGCCACAGGAAGAATGTACGTGGAGGAAAATTTTGACGCAAAGAGCAAAGCAAATGTAAGCGAAAGATGTTCTCTTTTGTGATTATATGTAACACCCCCGACTTGAAAGCTATTCACCGTAGAAGTGAAAAGTTTTGAATATATTGCCCTGCACTATAATAAGTAGGTTGCATTCATCACCTGCCATGTCTGTGTATGTGTGCAATCATAGATTGAATACAATACCGCTCTTTTCGAAAACACTAATTGTACAGGTGTGAGTGAAGCGTACATTGACTTGGCATAAATGTAAAATTTTCATATAATTACGATCCAGGTCTTTATGTCATAATCAATCACAGCGTACGTCTAGTGCAGAGTAATACATTCAACAAGTTTTTCACTTATCGCTATGGTAGTTATCCAGTTACATCATACTTCTACAGCGAATTAATTTATTCAACAAAAATCTAAAACACCTAATATACCAAATCAGCTAACCAATCGGCTAACCATACCAAATCAGCCAACTTATCAGACAACCATCCACCTAAACCATCCAACCAACTAACAAACAACCCTTCGGCTGCGGAGCAGGCGACCACAAGATGGATCCATGCGCAGCGATCTTTGGGATGTATGGCTATCTGTTCTGCTTGAATTGTGCCCAAATTATCCTACAGCGAACAACCAAGTTCTACAATACCTTAAACAAAAACTGTTTTTGCATCAGCTACATCACTGATTCACTTGAATATATCATCTTGTTGCATGATGTCGCATGCTAACACACTTACAAGTAACCTATCATGGTTTGTAATCTAATGCATTACATTCTCCAATACCTCTTCTTAAGTGGAATGCAGACATTAATTTGCATGCACAAAAGAGCTAGTTATTATATTTAATCACAGTTAGCCACAATATCTTAATTTCCTTGCAGATTGAAAGTTTAATAGCCAATTTAAAGACATCATTTAAAGATATGTTAAAATACAATGATTGGATGGACGAGGCTACTAAAGTTGTAGCAAGAGAAAAGGTGAGTCGTGTGTAATAATAGGCTTGAGGTGTGTGTGGGTGGGGTGTGTGCATGCAAGGATACAGTTTGTGTTTGCGTACACAAGTATACCGAAAGTGATGTTGTGGTCACTTTCAGAACTCGGTAAGATAACTTTGCCATCAAGTTTGTGGTATTATTAACATAGTCTGAAAGTGTAATGTATATCATATACAACAGTCTCTCAAATGCTGATGAAATGGATGTATGGGTGGGGTATGTGTGGGGAGGGGTGGGGTGTGTGTGGATGCCACGGTTGTTTGGTGGGATCATTTATTAGTTTTTCAAACAAAACGTCATGTAAAACCAAATTTTAGGCATAAACAGCTGAAAGTGGTATCATGCTAATGTATACAGATGCTTTTTGAGTCATTCTCAACTTTAATTTCCCCTCTTTTACAAAATTATTCACTTTTATAGTATATTTTTAAGCATTTTCGGATATAAAATGTATCTAATAATGACAAAATTGGTGGCGCTATTTAGTTACTGAAATTACTCTTAAAACTTTTAATACAAATAATTCCTTTTATTGTTTGATAAAATATGTTGATAAAATTTCCTTGCTGCTTGTTTCACCTATTCCAGCTGTTTTAATGGCAGTATTAATCCCCTAACCCTTGTAAATAAAGAAATATGATTTAGGATAAATAGCGCCATCTATAGTTTGCGTTTAGTTAATAATGAAGCCAATTCTATATACATCAAACAAAATGCCACTGTGTGTGGGTATGTAGGTCTTTATGTAGACCTACAATACCCGTGTTAGCGTGTTTTCTTTAAATTGATATGCATTCGATTCTTGTTTGTCGTTCGCAACTTTATTAAGTTCTTGCCAAGTTGCACAAGCTCTGTTGTTGTAAGTAATGGACAGCCTTGTAATGGATAGCTCTTTTTTAATTTCCTGTTTTTAATCTTTGGTCCAACTCTTTCAATAATTTTACAGTGCGACGCAATCGGTGAAAAAATTGGCTACCCCGATTGGATTAAAAAAGACAGCAAATTAAATGAATATTATGACAAAGTAAGTGCAATCATCAGTGTTTCCATATTGTGCATGATGTTTAAAGGGTGATATCGTGGTTTTAGCATCATCTTTAGAGTAGTTCAATAGAGATTTCACATTACCAAATAGTATTAGTATTATATGGTTGTGCGCCCTTGATGCATTTCTCAGAAAAACCTCATAGACGCCTGAAGTAAGCATTAATATGAGCAGATATTTGCATAATTTGGGTTAAGTTTGGATTGGGCATGATTAGTAATATCAAATCCTGCAAGTGTACCACAGATGGGAGAGATTGAGTATCTTTTAATGATTTTAAGCAGCCTTTTCTAAACACTGGCATGATTGTGCATGTAAATTAGGTAATTCCCAGACATCACAGACTTCGAGGGCCAGTCGTAAAAATAATGACGGTCAACTTATATTTTTCCTAGTCAGAGGGATCAGGCTAGGGTTAATTTCAACCATCATAAGAACTGAGTCGCTCCTGCGAAGAAAAAATGACGTTTTCTTGAGGCAAATTTAGTACACATCTCTATGGGGATTTATTTGGTGGTGTGAGATCTAGATATCCACAAAAAAATCTGTGGCAGCCTATCGTAATAGAGAAGTCATTCCTTCTTTATAAAGTTACTCCAATGTACTATGCCTTTTACAAAAATACGTATAATGCCTTTTCCTCCTCACACGTTACTTAATGTCCTGTTTTTGTTATTTTCAAGCTTAGCGTATTGGAAGGGAAGTTCTTTGAGAATATAATGAATTACAACAAATGGGGCGCCCAGGATGAGTTATTACGACTACGTACGAAAGTCGATAAAGACGAGTAAGTAGAATAGTCCTCTTTTCATACTTTTTTCAAAATGTCGTGATTTGCCCATGCTTATGAACACCAGATTAGTACATTCTCCCTACTTAAGGGTAGATGCGATATTGTTGGTCGAAGCAGCTACAAAAATCGATTTTTATTGTCTAAATCAATATATTATTGAAAAATAACACTTTGATGTTTTGCAAAAGTTCATTATACAAATCATATACTTTGAAAACTTGCTTAATTTATTGTTGTTAATAAGTTATGTACATTTTACAAAAGTGTTGTTGTTTCAGCCCTCTTTACAACATAACTCAAGAACCACAGGACCTACAAAATATTTCTGTGATATTTGAATTCTTCTACACACTCGCAAGGAAATGAGCAATGCAATTTTTGCCAAAGCTTACTACCATTCGCAAGATGTTGTGAACTACCAAATCGCAACAATTTAAAATAGTGTATTACCTTAACCTTGAAGTTATGTAAATTTAAATGTTTTATTATCTATAACTACCTTAAGAGTCATTGTAACGCAGATGTTTGTTGAATCTGAAGACTGTTTCAAAGGACTTCACTTGAAAATAACAAATGACAGATATATGAATATCGGTGCATAGCCTTATATGGCAACATACTTTTTAATTACAATGTAAATTAGGAGATGCTGCTATGCTTTCTAGGTGAGGCTTAGAACTTTTTGATACCCCCACGTATATTCTCCCTACTTAACCTTGAAGTTATGTCAATTTAAATGTTTTATTATTAAAGAGTCATTGTAACGCAGATGTTTGTTTGATGTTTTGTTGATAAAGATGGTTCATCGGACCTGCAGTTGTAAATGCGTATTATAGTCCATCACATAATCAGATTGGTAAGTTAAGTCTGAAACTGATATTGTCATAACTGGGATGGTTGATACGTTGGTGTAAACTTAGCTGCTTTGGTGGAGTCATGAATCATGATGAAGAAAAACTAAACTATTACTCAGTCAAAGCGGAAATTAGCTCATCTGAGAGCTTTCGGAATGTAGCACTATTCCTTGTTCACTTGCCCGGGGGGCCACTCAAATATGACAGTGTACGCATGCGTGACCAATTTTTTTTCAAACACCCCCTAAACGAGTTTTACCCTACCAGCAAATTTAGACCCTTAATAAGGTAATTTAGTGTAGAATTTACCCCCCTAATGAGTTTTTGGCTGGTGAAAATGCAACAAATGTACCCTTTTTGGACTCATAATTTACCAAAAATTTGAAAAGGTACCCTAAACAAGTTGTCCAGTTTCAGAAAACTACCCTTATTTTTGAAAATCACTGTTTTTTAGACCCTAAACGCGTCACGCTCGTAACTTTCCTTTCCTATAAAAATACCCCCTTTTACTTGTTTTTTGGTCACGCATGCGTACAGACCATTTATGTGAGTGATCCCCCCCCGGGTTCACTTGGTAGATGGACTGGTGAAAGATGCTTGTTACTGGTCAGATACCGTCGAACCGTGACGTAAGTCACGTGAACTGCTCTGACGCAGTAAAGAGTTGTAAGCTCCAGAAAGTCTGTGGCGACCCTGGTCCTTGTTCAAATCGTTTTTACTTGTCCTGATGTGAATAGACTCAGATGTGAATTAAATAAAAACCAAACCGATAGCATAATTGTTCATTTTTATTCTCGGTACAATTTATCGAGGGCACGATATAAAGAGCCATCAGTACATTTTGGGTCACGCGATAGCGATGCAGGACCAAACTGTACGTAGTGCCTTTAGAAAGAAGCATTGACTAACCTTTTTTTTTCTCTTTCTCAGTATTTCCAGCTGGGATTCTGCGGCCTCCATTTTACAATCCAGATTCTCCTTGGTAAGATATTGATTAACAAGTTATATAACAATATCAAGTAGCCCCTACTGGGTCACAGAAAAGAAATGCTAATACTTTTTATTAACACGTATGTATATACTATACATTTGTACACATATATGTCAAATTTTTGTAATATTATTAATGTGTGCATTGAACACAATTTTTAACGTGTCAATGTGTTAACAATTGACATTTCCGTAACAGAACTTAACAGAAGTGTTAATAAAAGTGTTTACGTTTTAGAAATGTTATTGTAACTTCTTTTCACAGGAGTGTCAATGAATTGTTAACATTTCAATGGAAATGTTAATTTATCAACACAGGACCACGTTAAAAATTGTGTTCAGTGTATAACACGCATTTAAATGTAAACTTAAAGCCATATTATAACATTTTCAAACAAAATAGATTAGCATTTCTTTGCCATAAAATGTTAGCTTTTACTGTCAGATATATCCCCTTTTATTTTTGAGCCGAACAACTACGCCAAAGCAAAGAAAATTGGAATTTACTACCAGCGCACATGTCGCCAATCCCGGTCGCCAATACGTACCACTCCTTCGGTCATGTTGTGGTACGACCCTTTGTTGTGTATATCACCGTCCCGCACGCCGTGTACGTATTGTGTGTTATGAACATCGTGTATGCGTTCGACTAATAATTCCATCGTAATAATAAAGCGCCGGTTCCGGCGTTTTATTCAAAATCTCGGATTTTGACAAAACTACAGCACCTAGAGTCTTGTTTTTTTTGCAGGGTATATTGGTTTAATAAAGTACAATTTAATCGTGTAAAAAAGGAATTTAAAAAATTCAGTGAGGGCGCCTTCCTCAGCAAATGTTATAATATGGCTTTAATGTAAAATCATATCATTCAGACTAATACATGAACCTCTTTTCCCGCTGCACTCAGGTATCTAAATTACGGTGGCATAGGGACAGTCATTGGACATGAAATAACACATGGCTTCGATGACGTAGGTAAATAATTACCATAATGTATTTTGTCATTTGTAATTGTCATTACGGATGATATTATGATAGGTAACTTACTAATATAAGTTAAGGTATATTGCTTCCATTGTTTTCTATTTATTGCAACAATTAGCCTATATTTTGATCAGCTCGTAATCGGCGGGAATTATTAGGCTTTTATCACTTCGCCGAGAAGTAAACCCACGTTAAGAATGATATTTGTTGATCTTCCTGGTCTATATTTTGCGTGTTAAAAAAAATAGACAAGTACAGGGCTTCAATTAATAATTTGTAATACTTCTGGCAAGATATTACAAGACAATTCTCCAAACAAAATTTATTGATATTAATCCGCGATGTTATAAGGCCCGCCGATTACGAGCTGATGAAACTGTAGATGGTATACAGTAATGACGAACATTAACATACGCATTAATCTAATAAAGGATTCGTGTTAGGCACCATGTTCAATTTGGACGTCTAGCGCTGTCGGTGCCCTGATAAATACCGATGGCTTCTTCTATCGTAGTCAGAACATTTGCCTGCAGTGTTATCGTTTGTTATTTATATTAAAAGAAAAAACGATAACACTATAAATCAGGCCCGACACAATTGATTGCATAGAAAGAGCCATCAGTACGTATTGGGGCACCGATAATCCAGCACATTATTGGTTATATTTACCACTAAATAGGCCTGGGCGATGCATGGAAATACGACGACGAGGAACTATTTTGTTTGTGTGCCATCTAAAAAGACTGCTGCAAAATCACTGAAATTGATCAAGTAATATCACCAAAAAAGTACATTTTTGGTATTGATGCTTCAAAATGGTATATTTTCTCTCATTATATGACATTTTGTTGTAATATTACCAAACTTCATCCCCACGGCAAATATGCGCCTTATACCTAATTGTAACTTTCAGGTCCGAGGGTGCACTGCCATTTTTAAGCTTTCGGTTTCAGTGCGTTAAAACAAGTAAAGTCTGTGGTCAACCTGTGAGTTTTTGATCACGTGGCATCTAAATCATCTAGTTTTACTTGATATTGGTGGCATTTAACTGTGAGAGTTCTGAATATGAGAAAATTCCGCCCACCCGAAATTAGCCATTTCCACATTGAATACCGTTTACTAGGTAATTAGTGGTATTGAACCTATAGGACTAACGTATTGCCCTATCAATGTATTACAGGTCGACAGTATGACAAAAATGGAAATTTAAAACAATGGTGGTCCAATGGCTCGATATCTCAATTTAAAGACAGAGCTCAATGCATTGTGGATCAATACAGTAAATATCGTATGCCTGAAAACAATAAGTTAGTAAGTAAAATATCTTTCATTTTGTGTCTTCATAGTTCATTCAGTTTTGAAAGAACTTTCTGAACGTTTGTTGTTGTTGAATTTTTTTCTTTTGTTTTCCCCTTCTTTTTTGTGTCTTTTTTGATTCCTCATGTTAATAACATGTAATGTTTTATGAGGTAATCACTGCAGTTAGGCATGTTAGTTAGTAGTTTCTTGGTAATTCAAAGAGTTTTCCGTACATATGATATTGGTTGAATATTTTGTTTTTGTCTGTATTTCTTGTTCTTAACCATGTTATCTATTTATTATTATATAAATATTTTACTCTAATTGTTATGTACAGTTAAATGGTATACAAACACAAGGAGAAAATATTGCTGACAACGGAGGTTTGAAGGAATCTTTAAAAGTGAGTATTATTTACAACCGTAGGACCATTATATACAGCCCGTATCAAAGTTAAGTTTCAGTGAAAAAAAGCGCTAAAAAAACTTCCGCTCCGTGTAGAGAACCACTTGGGTCCTGATGGGACCAGTCCCAAAGAAAATGCTCAAGCCAGGCTTTAAAGCCTATAAAAGCATGCTGGCCTATATGGAAAGAAAAACGAGAAAAAGATTTGAAGATAAAGAACAAGGATAAGATGGCCACTCCCAACAATCAAGTCAACAATTTTATTGTCAGCCTGTGGGTCAAGAGAAATGCTTAATCCAATAACAACCGTCCACTGGAGGCTTCATGTTGACGATCAACTTCCTAAACTCACTATAGCATGGTGTTTGTTTTCGTTTTACAAAAGTGGTTTTAACGACAGGCATTCACAAAATTCAAAAAGTACGCCGTCGGACATATGAAGGTATCAAGTTTTCGTCAGAAGGGAATCTGACTTCGTTAGTCAAAGTCACTGCATCTGGCACATGTCCGCGACGACGTACTCGTTGAAGCCCATTGTGAAACCCTCTATACTGATCATACTCCGTTGGACACGTGACAATGGCCCCGGCATTCGACTAACGGGATTAGAGCCACTTCTGACGAATGCTTGATACTTTCAAATATTCGACGATATACCCATTGCTTTATAACGTAATAGCTAAAAACACGGAATCTTGAAAATGTATTTTGCGCGGAGTAACTAATAAGAAACGAGTTGAAAGGTTGTAATTGTTTTTATTATTATTTGGTTACAGGCGTACAAGGACAATGAATACTCAACTATTAAACTGCCAGGTTTCGAGAAATATTCTCCAGAACAATTATTTTTTCTTAGTTTTGCTCAGGTAAGTTCCTGCCATTAGTTTGTTATAACAACTGCAGCAGTATCAGCAATAACAAAATAATATACTAATAAGAGACAGAATTTCAATGACCACGCCAACTGCCACTATTTTCAATAACGAATTGTCTTATATCATTATTAGCCTAACTAAATTAGATTGAATATTTTGATGCTCAGAAAATATTGTATAAAACAAGCAAAAATGTTGTTATCTATTATTATAATATTTGAAATATTATAACAATGATAACAATATTACAGTAATAAATGAATAATTAAAGCAATTTTCCCAATAGGTCATAATTCATATGTACTAAAACTATCCCACAATGCATTTCGAATTTGTAATGCCGATATCCCTCATTCAAATCATGCTTTTTATCAATATACATTAGGTATGGTGTCGTGTAGCCAGACCAGAAAGCGTAGATTCATCAATTCTTTCAGATCCTCATAGTCCTGGGCGATATAGGTAAGTGTCAAGAATTAATAATTATGTTTACATGCACTTGCCGTTTTCTGATTTCGTAGGCGCGATCATATATCACTTTACCTCACCCGTCTTCACTGGCTCCCAGTCAAGCAGCGAGTTAACTTTAAAATCCTTGTTCTCATGTATCAGTGTATTAATAACAGTGCCCCTACCTACTTGTCTGAGCTAATTTCTATGTATAACACCCATTCCAGCAAACGTAATCTTCGCTCATCCAAGGACGCTACCAGACTTGCTATTCGCAGGACCAAAAGATCTGCAGGTGACCGTGGGTTCTCAGTGTACGGTCCTCGCCTGGAATTCACTGCCCACTTCCATCAGAGAGGCCCCGTCACTGCAGATCTTTAAAAGGCATCTTAAAACCCACCTTTTTGAATTGTTGTAATTTCATTTGTTTTTCTTTGTACCATGTGTACTGTGAAGCGCTTTGAACTGCGGAAAAGCGCTATAGAAATATTGTATGTATGTACGTATGTATGTATAATGTTCCACTTTTGTAATGTCCAAAAATAAATGATTATCTAATACGTTTTATCCCTGCAACATGTTTGAAACTTTCTTGCGATGTCTATATATTCTATCTTTATAAAGCCTTCCCTGAACATATAATTGTTCTCTTTTATATTAACTATTTCATTTGGGTTGTCACCATCTGTGTCACAATGATACCCGACGTTTATTGTTCTAGGTTTAATATAGGCTATATGTTTTTCTTTATGCACCATTTTACAGGGTCATTGGAACAGCTCACAATTCAGTTGATTTTGCCAAAGCGTACAAGTGTAAAGCCAACAGCAATATGAATCCGCCCACGAAGAAAAAGTGTATGGTGTGGTAATAATCTGCTTCCAGTAGACGACTCCTACTGTATGGTGCGGATGAACTTCATAAAAGATGAAATGATGAAATGTCTACCACGAAGCCCGGCCACGAAGATGTAAAGTTGACACGCGGTCTATCAATGGCAGCCTGTGTTCTTGGTCTGTTTTGTAGACCGTATCATGATTATCATGATTATACATGGTGTATCCATGATATCAGCATGATCAGAAAATTTTTCATTTGTATACAAAAGAGACACCTAAAACTTCACGTTATGAAATTGTTTTGCCTATTTAGCATGTTTAGGCGACGGAAAAAGCTGTTCTATGGGCATAACTGACCCAAATTTTCCGTTTTTAGATTTAAAAAAAAAATATGGTGTATGCATGTACAGAGGAGGGACGAAATAACCAAGTAACACACAAAAGAGAACATGGAGATCTGATGCTGGATATTTCGCGAACTTTGTAATAATTGTTTCATGTACTTTCAGATATGTGTACTGACTATTTGAAGTTCTCGTGACCCCAAGTTTGGTCTATAAACAAAAGGATATATGGCCCGAATATATGGAAGGTTAACAAACTGGAAGCTTTAATGTTGTTGTTAAAAGTGTGTGCTTATTACTGGGCATTTTCCCACGAAATGCCTAACTTATATAATATTGTACTTAGAGGGAACAATAATGAATGGGACCAACGTTGTAACATGTTGTGACGAAATGCCGTATAATTTATGGTAACTATATTGTACCGAATGTTAAAGCGAAAAAAAAAGGAAGAAAGAAGAAAAACACAAAAAATCACATAGGATCGGACGGATTACCACGTACATGGAGTACATTATAGGACATAAGATGCATACAGTATGCAGAATACATGACATCGGCTAGAAGACTGCAATACTTTCACTGGGTGAAATATAAAAGTTCACTAGTCTTCTCTTTTCAATCGGCTAATACTTCACCCACTAAAAGTATGGTACATACAAAATACCTGCAAACTCGTCTTTACATTTATTGTGTTTAAGACAAACATAATTAGAATTTCATGTTTAAGCAGGAAAAAGTTTAAAAAAATATTTATCATGTTTATGGCAGCTTAAATTGAATAAACATACAATGATATTATTAAACGAACAATCTGATACATTCGGGATGTCTTCGACCGCTGGCCCCTTGGCATGGCCGAACTGGCGGTTTAAACACGCCCTATATTACTCCGAACAATAAAAACCAGGCCCAATACCCGTTTTTGTCAGGCACCGGCGGTGGACCGGCGATTGGGTTTTGAAGTCATCCCTTGCAAAAATACTTAGGAAGCGTATGCAGGCCTACATTATTGTTTCTTATGATGATACTGAACTAAATATGAGTAGCAAACCGCGTCTTTACTATAGACGTTTAAAATGTTCTAACCTCATTTTGAGGGTATAGGTTTGAATGATTGTTACTTTATTATAATATGTGCATTGAATAGATATCCAAGAAATACTTTTGCCGAATATATTTAATATGTTTTTTTGTGAGGAAAATATATATGTGCATTATGTGGAAAGTATTCTCAATGTATATTGGTGCTCAATTTAAGATTAATATAAGAAGCAATATGCTTGACTCCATATAGTTACCAGATTTTTCATACTCTTTGTGATGTATTTATCCTGCGGACATCTATGTTAATTATGGAAAATATATTCAGATCCCGATCTTGTTCACATGGAAACTGCTCATTTCGTTTTTAGAATACCGCTATAGAAGTATATGTTATAAAATGTGGCGAATTCGTGTCTATTCAGTGACGTACTTGTTGCCATTTTGAAAAGTTAACTTTTAACTTGGTATTTGGCTTATGCCTATTTGTGATGAAATGTTATTAAATTATGATCTTAAAGTCAATAGTTACATATATTTTAATATAAATATGTTAAGAACACATTTGTATTTGACAGTGATGATAATCAAGGGCGTTATTTAGAATGAATCAGGTTACTAAATTTCTATATAGGCTTTGCTTTTATTACTTATACTTTAAAAAAATTCGCTCTATAATTCAGTGTTTTAAGAATATATTTGGTCGGATTCGCCGTAGAAGTAGTGATGTAACAGGATTAATTGCCATAGCGATGAAACAATTTGTAATGTATTGCCCTGCACTAGACGTACACTGTAGCTCTGCATCACACCAGTGATTATCAAAGAATGGGCATGAAGATCTGGATCGTAATTATATGGAAATTTCACATCAATGTACGATTAGTGTCTTCGAAAAGAGCGGTATTGTATTTAATTTATGATTGCACATATACACAGACATAACAGGTGATGAGTACAACATACTTATAGTGCAGTGCAATACATTGTTTTCACCTATCGCTATGGTAATAAATCCTGCACTACTTCTTCGGTGAATTGTCCTTGCTATTTCGATGACCCAACATACACGCTCTTGATCATCACCATCTTCGTGTTATTATTTTGATAATCCTTGATTACGTGAAATAAATATGTCAGTTACGAACGTTTTTGGTAACAAAATATAATTCGAATCTGTTCACTTGTGGCATTTGTTGGTGATTCGTGTAGTTGTTACGAATAGATTTCTAAATAAAACCTATTTTAGCGGTTGATCCGTTGACGATTAAACCCACTGTCCAAGAGTTCAGTGATATTGATATTGTTTATCTATTATACCCCCTACCCCAGACACACTCCGCCCACTCCCGGTATCCCAACACTTACACACTGTAGAAGTTGGAGCCTTCGACGTAAACATTTTGATCATAACCTTAACCTCACCTCTATACTTTTTGATCCCCTTTGCAAGGTCTGAAATGTTTTGATCCCGGGTAAAAAAAAATTACAATTCCAATTAATTTATATTTAAAATGAAAACGTACCCTTCCAATCCAATTTCTTTTCTGATTAACATAAAACATAATATGAGACACGTGGCAGACACGTAGATGCAGGTGGCATAGGACACGCGTCACGTGACGTTCTAGGCTGGCGAAAATACAAGGCTGATATAGCCCCATTCAAAATACACGGTTAGCAGTTATAAATTGAAAAACAACATACTTACAGTGTGGTACATTGTCGTACCCCAACAGTTTTAGAGTAAGATAATTTTGCTTTGACACCACATAACAAATTTAGAATTGTTTGTGAAGATTTCATGATTATGTGTTAATCCAATGGCGACGTCAAAAATTACGATATCGCATCCACCATCATCTGCGTAGATGTCAAATTAAAGGGAGGCCCTCTATGTCCATTGCATAGGCATATATTGCTATGTAACATCAGGACGTGCATTCGTGTTTCTTAATACAGTGGACACTGCACGCTTAAAGTCTAATTGCATTTGAAATATGACAGATATTCAGCATAAGCTAGGCTAATAGCTCAATAAGGGTGAGTATTTGTTTGTTTAACCGGTCGGTCTGGGTTGACACACGCTTGAGTCCTAATGGGATCAGGGTCAGGCAAAATGGGTATACTTTTTCCCCGAGACTGTCATCTCCAGTCTATATTTGTTTTGTACACCTCAAACATATTTTTTGGCATCTGATTGGTAATTGGTTAAAAGTATTTTAGTATTCGGACCCATGGCTTGCAATTCTGGAAGAGTATTGGCCCTCCTCATTTAAGCTTAGGTCAATTTAACCTACAAGGACATAGGCCAAGAGACATAGGTCTAGCTAGGCATCAGTAGGCTTGGCCTAGTCAAGGCTAGGCCGGCCTTACTTGCTTTGTTTTGTTGATTGAACATATGCATGCAGCACACACGATTTAACGACTATAAGCTTATTTTTGTATTCGGACACTTGGCTTGCAATTCTTGGGGAGTATTGGCCCTGCTCAATTAAACCTACAAGGACATTTATAAGCCAAGAGACATAGGCCTAGCTAGGCATCAATAGGCTAGGCATAGTCAAGGCTAGGCCAGCCTTACTTGCTTTGTTTTGTTGATTGAACATATGCATGCAGCGCACACGATTGGACGACGCTTAATTTACCATGAAAATGTTGCAACTTCTCCAACACCGCCGTGAGACGAGTAGCCTAATATTACTCGCCTTGAAGGCACTTTTTGCACATTTGATTTGCTTGTTGGTGTCAGCACTATATTCTCCTATAATTCCGAACAAATCCTCATCCGTTACCAGGCTAGAACGAGAGTTACAGGTCGATCGAACTGCAGTGGAATTTTATTCTGCGAGTTGGCCATGATCATAATGATTTGTGTTCTGGTTCGAGATGTGCACATTAATTTTAAATGATAAACTGTCCTGTTTCACGAGAGTATGCCATGAACTATCGCAGGATGATAGTAGCTTTAGGAGGAGTAGGCCTACTATCACCCACCCTGTATTAGGTACCATCACCCTGCGATAGTTCTTTTTTTTTTGTTTTGGCCTGAAAGCAGAAATAACACATGTCATGTGACCCCCATTTTAACCAATCAGATGACAGGAAAATATGTATGAGATGTATAGCCTGCGCGTAATAGCCATATAGCGGGCTTCATGAACTGCTATAGGGGGTATACTATTACGAGCGAGTATTGTACATGTTGTATTTGACTTTACGTAATAAATACTCATATCGATAGTGGTGTTCACGATTCGCAATTGGTGTATTGTATTGACATTTATGATATAAATACTTTGGACGACTACTTACATCCTTGGATCAACACAATTACCAACATTAATTTTAAATGATAAACCCTTGACGCTGTTTAACCCTTTTAACGGGGTTTTGTTACTATGGAAATCAGCGGGCTCAGCCCTCTCGGGCTGGATGATCGTAGAACTCCTAATGCAAAGGATGGCTCTATATTTTGTGGTGCTGCTTTCACAAAGGAGGGATCTTCGTTAGGATGAAACCGAAGATGGCAGCATGCGCGATTCCCGGGCGCGATTTCCGTTGGACCATAAACCACACAGAAATAACCGTGTTACACTCTTCGACCGTTTGGTAATTCTCTTCCGGGAGTTACGTAAGGGGTCCAAAGTGAGTAAAAACATAATTTGTGTAGCTTACATGGGGGATTATGTCAGAGTATTTTTAATTGTGAAATTTGCCTCTGAAGGGGTATAACACATTCTCAGGAGTATTATTATTTTCTATTTATGGAAGACCTTGTCCCACACGGTTGTTTGATGTAATGTAAAACTGTGTCATTTTAAAGAAAAGTTGAACAATGATGGTGCTATTTATCTTAAATCTGGTTTGCATCTTTACAAGGGGTAGACACTTGTATTGTAGGGCCTACTAAATAGGGTGCATTTTCAGCCATTTCGGTTTGTTGAAGACCCTCATTCATTGTTTTTTAGCCAAATTTAGGAAAAAAATTTAAAATTGGCGAGAAAATTGGTTTGGAAAACTTTTGGTTGGAATTCTGGGTCAGTTTCCGAAGATTATCTTAACCTAATATTAACACCCCACACACATCTCACACACCCATACATCCCCCTACACAACGGATTGCTATACAATTCAATATAATATAATTTGATAATATTGGTAATGGCTACTTTGATAATCATATTTAAAATTTTTATTATGGGTCAATCAATAAATGGGCATATAACTTTTTTTTTCAAACAAAACACATATGGACGGAATAAAAAACAACAAATATTTTCCTTTTTACAATAATTCTTTTTAAACAACCACTAATAAATAGTATACTTGCTTTTTTTAGTTAATAATATTAATTAAATGCTGGTAGTTATTACTGTTTTGAAAATAATATATGACCAATTTTATTATAACAGTAGCAATAATACAACTATTAATATTAACTCACAAAATGCTATTGTATTATAATGAGCATATATATATATGTTGATATTGAACATCTGTTGAAAATAACGACATTATTGATTTTAGAAGTTTTAGCGCAAATTAATGAAAATCGGTATGAATATAGTATTGATGTCGAAAATGGAATCCAAACGACCACTTTTGTATTTTTATCCATACGCTGAGGTTTCTCCTCCCCTTCAGAAATGTTTTGGACAAATGTTGGAAACATTTTCAAAATGAAGCCTAATTGAAGCCATTTGGAGGATATTTTGGTGGAACATTTTTATGCCGATATCCTCTGATGGTTATCTGTCTCAAATTTCAGCAACATGACGTCAACAACAGAGACAGAAAATGACTTTTCGGGAAGAATGTCCAAGTTGGTCACTGATAGCCATCTGTGCTTATCTGTAGCATTAGGAGTTCAGACCGGACTGTTTGAAAAGATGACGGAATGGAACGAACCCAAATCTTGTGAAGAAATTGCCCAAGCCACGGATTCCAAAGAACGGTAAGATTGCATCGTTGCTTGTGTTCTATAATTAGCTATAAGACTAGTATGACTTGCTTATTTGAAAACGTTTTTATATAAATGTTATGAAGAGCTATACGTTACATGTTTCTAAGAAATTTACCATTGGGCCAGATAGACCCGGGCCCCAAAATTGACTTGTGCATATTCCTTTTTAGCTCGAAAATACCATGTTTTGGACCAAAATTACGTAGCAAATTCAACTTTTATTCTGGGATAAAATTGTCTGAAATTCAAATTTTTTCGCGCGTTCGCGTTCGCGGGACAATGTTCTAATAAAATCGGATCAAAATAAGCTCGTCTACCTTTAACTTGAACTGCACATGCCACCACTGTTGAACTTAGGTCCCCTATTTGTATTTGAAACAAAAACTTGATCACTTGCTTACACATCCTGATGCTTTCCTCACGATGAGTTTGGGGCCTCCAAATTTTGGCCTGGCCCAGCCCCCCCCCCCACACCAAAAGGTAAATCCGACCCAGGTGTTTCCTCCTTTAAATACTACACCAAACTCTGTCAAAACCCTTTATTTGAAATAAAACCAATTCAATAATTTATTTGCTTACATGCAGCTACGTTAGGGAGTGGCTTGGAGCTATGGTCACAGGCAGTATTGTTGAGTTATCAACAGATTCCTCAGGAGTGGATCGATTCTTGCTACCACCACGTCGACGTAATGCATTAACAAGAGCAGGGTCTACAGACAGTAGCGCTGCGTCATCTCTGCTTATTCCTGCTCTGGCGGAAGTGTTTGGTAAAATTGTAAACTGCTTCAAGAAAGACGGACCAAAAGGTATGATTGTGCTTGCACTTGTTTTCGTCGTCGTCGTCGTCGTCGTCGTCGTCGTCGTCGTCGTCGTCGTCGTCATCGTCATCATCATCATCATCATCATCATCATCATCATCATCATCATCATCATCATCATCATCATCATCTCATCACCACCAGTAATTAACCATCAAGATTGCTTGAATTGCGATTGCTTCTTTCACAAATTTAAATCTTTTTATTTACATTTGATTAATTATGGACAATTCAATGTCATTTTGGTTAAATATCATCTGCATTAGCCTATTTTGATGTTCGTATGATTTTAAATAATTGTTAGAACCACTTGTAGGTATTAACCCACTAACAATTTTTTCAATGAAAATCACCTTGATTTATTTCTAATTTTCAAATGATTCATCAACACTATTTTGATAATTTGTTTGATTTTTATTTCACAATTGGATTGTCAGGCGTTGTGTTGAAGAACTTTATGTTATGTGATTAGGGAGAAAGAAAAAATCCGATTTAAATTATAAAAAAAACACTGATTATTGAATGTAAAAAAAAATCAACAAGCTTGTCAAGTTTCAATATGACGAGGAGCTATTTTGGATTTGATCCCTGGTGACCGTGTAAGGTCACAAAAGGTTATACAAGGGTAAAAAAAAGGAAATGCTCCGATATTGTTGTAACTTTCAAGATATACCAAATTACTCGTCTGATAACAAAGTGTATAGTTTGTGCTATCTACGACCTATGATATTATACCCGCATGCAAAGCATGAACGGGTATATTGCCATCCTATGGTTTCTTCTCTTCCATTTCTTCTTCCTCCTCCTCCTCCATCAAACACAACATTCTGTCAAGGCTAGCGCTCAAACTACAAGGGCGACAGGGCCCATTTGTAGTACACTCATGGGCCCTACCCCGTAGATTTATCCTTTGCCCATCTTGGTCCCAGAGGTCAAAGGTCACGGGCCCCAGGGGCCCAAATGTAAAAATACAAAGCATGCCGTTTCTCATCAAATGAAGCAGCCTCAGGACCCTGAGTTGGTACACTGATAGCCCCAGGGGTACTCTATATACAAGTATACATGAGCCCCATATGTCATATATTATGGGTCCTAGGGCCCCAAATGTTAAAATAAGGGACAACAGATTGACAGGGCTAGCGCTAAAACTACAAGGGCCCCAGGGCCCATATATGGTACACTTATGGGCCCTACCCCGTAGATTTATCCTTTGCACATCCTGGCCCCAGAGGTCAAAGGTCACGGGCCCCAGGGGTCCAAATGTAAAAATAAAAAGCATGCTGTTTCTCATTAAATGAAGCAGCCTCAGGGCCCTGAGTTGGTACACTGATAGATCCAGGGGTACTCTACATATACAAGTATACATGAGCCCCACATGGCCCCAAATGTTAAAATAAGAGGCAACAGATTGACAAGGCTAGCTATAAAACTAGAGTTCATATGTGGCACATGTATGGGACCTAAGTTATAAATTGCCTTTTGCCCATTTTGGCCCCAGATGTTTAAGGCTAGGGGCCCCAGAGGCCCAAATGTTAAAACAAAGGGCCAGTCGTTTCTCAACAAATAAAGGAGCTACAGGGTTTAGATTTGGTACACTAATAGGTCTTCAGCATTATAGTGTTATATGTATATATGAACCCCATGTGTCACATAATATGGGCCCCAGGGCCCCAAAGGCTAACACATAGGACCGGTCGTTATTCCGTAAAGAAAGCAGCTACAATGTCCAGCTTGAGTCTGCTGATAGCACTTGAGAATTATATTCAACATATGCACATGAGCCCCATAAGTCAAATATTATGGGCCCCGGCGACCCAAATGTTAAAGCAAAGGCCCGGCCGTTTTTCATCAAATAAAGCAACTTTAGAGTTTAGAGTTGGTACACAGATTGTACTTGAGAATTATATTGTTATTTGTACATATGAACCCCATATGTCACACCATTGGCCCCAGGGGGCCCAAAACGCTAAAACATAGGGCCAGCCGTTACTCAGTAAATAAAGCAGCTACAGTGCCCAGCTTGAGTCTACAGATAGCACTTGAGAATTATACTTCAACATATGTACACGAGCCTCATAAGTCAAATATTATGGGCCCCAGGGCCCCAAATGTTAAAAAGGGCCGTCCGTTTATCATCAAATAAAGCAGCTTCAGCGCTTAGAGTTTGTACACAGATTGCACCTGATAACTATATTGTTCATAACGCCCATCCCATCCCTCCCGATACACGTAGGACTAAACAGATTCACAGACAATAGCGTATAGCATAAACGTTAAGGCTGTTCTAGTTAAATTACATACCCATTGGCTGTTCTATTTAATTTACATAAGCCCTCTGGAATGGCCACAAAATAGGCTCTTCCATTTAATTTACATACTCCCTCTGAAATGGCTGTTCCATTAACATACTCCATCTGGAATAGCTTTCCCCTAATCAAATTGCATATTGTGAATTTCAATAGCGTATTATAATAATTATAGATGATGATTGGAAATACTATGTGTGAAGCGTTAATTCTGTTCCATTTAAATTACATAGCTTTGGCTGTTCCATTTAATTTACATACTCTCTCTGAAATGGTCCCAAAATAGCTGTTCCATTTAATTTACATACTCCCTCTGGAATAGCTTTCCCTAATCAAATTGCGTATTGTGAATTTCAATCCATCAAATTGCATAGCTTCACTGTGAATTAGAGAGACTGACAACAGCAACCTAAGTCCTCAGCAAATAAGGACTGTAAGTTTGTGTACACCGATAACATGCGGGTATAGCCGTATTTGTGTACAAATATATAGCCTTCTAGTTGTTATTGAGTTTCAAAAACCTAATTTCATCCGGTAAAATGTTACATTTGTGGCTGTACACATGGTACATAGGGTAAATATTTCAATATTTGGCAAAAATGGTGTCAAATTGCTCATCTTGATAATTATAAGAATCAACATAAGCTTTAGAACCTGCCTTCTGTTTACTTTACTTGTTATATGCAATGATTCCATTCAGCTATACGAACAATTTGCCACCATTTTGGCTAAAATCGGAGTATGTTGAATTTTTTACCCCTGTGCAACCAAAAAAAAAAAAGGCATTTGGTTGTTTGTTAAATAACTCAATAACGATAGTTCGTAGATAGCACAAAACTATTTTTGGCCCTTTAGCGGTCACATTTTCATTATTCTTACCATAGGGGTATCCTATTCAGACTACAGTGATGTATACTGGAAATCGGTTAATGGCATGACTGAGGACAAATACAAGAAACACCTTTTGGTTGATATTGTACCAGCAGTACCAGGCATGACAGAGGCACTTGGTAGGTCCCCACCCATGCTTACCCCCACCCCTTGTATTACGTATTATTTCATGTGAAATAAACATGTATTTTGTGCAGCAATACTGCAAAGTGATTAATACCATACCTATGAAACAATAAAATAATGAAACAATGTTAATCATAACTTACTCGAAATACACTTGACATGCTTAAAACGAACCCAATTTGTATCTACTTTCTCAGAATCCGGAGCCAGTGTTTTGGATATTGGTTGTGGCAGCGGGGCAACCACTTTACTTTTTGCAGATGCCTTTCCGAATAGCACTGTTTTGGCAGTGGACACAAGTGATGAAGCGCTTGAAATCTTACAATCGAAAGCTCTCAAACAGAACCTGAATAACATCACCGTAGCGAAACAAGACGCGTCTACGCTTCCTTCAGATTGGGCTGGAAAGTTTGATTTTGTCTTGGCTAATGATATGGTCCACGATACCGCCCAGCCGGGAGACGTATTACGTTGCTGCTACGAAGTGCTGAAGACTGATGGTACATTCGTTATGAAGGATGTCTACACCCACAGCTCAATGGCTAAGAATATTCCGTTCCCATATGCATCTATGGTGTATAACTTCAGTGTTTTTAGTTGTATGTCAGTATCCTTAAATGAAGATGGTATGGGATTAGGTGCAGCCTGGGGTATTGAAAAAGCAGAAGAAATGATACGAGCAGCAGGTTTTACAGAGGTTCAGTTACGGCAATGGCCGACGGACATGGACGCGATGTTCATATGTAAAAAGCCTAGGGTCATTGGTTAAACCAAAGCCCATTCATGTAGTTCAACTCAGGCAGCGTGGTGAAGTTGGCTCGAGATTAGATTAGAGATTAAACATTCGCAATTGAATAATTCAATACGTTGAATATAAAGTTTTGAAATTCCTTACTTTGATGAATTTCGACCTAAAAAACCCCTCTTATGTATCGTTCAAGTCTTCTACAGTTTTTTGACGCTATTTTTTGGACATCCGAAAATTTTGACAAAAATATTCAAAATTTTGGATCTTCGTTATCTGGCCAAATTTCGACCTAACAACAACTCTTATGTATAGCTTAAGTCTTTTGACACCATTTGCGAGCATTCAAAAATTCACCCAAATAACGAAGTTCAAATTTTTTGACATTTTGGCTAAAATTTTTGAATATCCAAAATTAGTGTCAAAATACTCCAGAACACTTGATTGATACATAAAAGTGATTATTAGGTCGGAATTCGCCCCAAAATAACGAAGGTCAAAAATTTTAAAATACCCTTGATCGATGCAGAAAAACGATTAAAAGTGTAATATTCAACGGAATAACGAATTTCTAATCTCTAATCTCGAGCCAACTTCACCGTGCCACTCAGGCGACAACCTCGATCATTTCAGCAATCAATAGTCACGTTGCATATTGCTATAATAATTATGTGTAGCAGAGTAAAACTTTCAATTGTTGCGGCCATGAAGACCGTTGTAATATTTAGTTTACAACAGTGCAACGTTTTCCACTTTTCCTTATATAATTAAGCTCTTACTTCATAAAACCTTTCGGATATATCTTGTGTCTACCTTATATTCAACTCTTCATAAAACCTTTCGCATGTAACTTCTGTTTTAGATACACGATAAAAACTTTTCTACATGTACATTTGGTCATATCACGCAGTTAAAAGGGCGATCGCTTTGTTTCATTGGGATTCCATGCAGAAAAATAGATGTGCACACCGCTATAGAGTAGTTCGGATTTTCGGACGTTTTGTCCAATTAAGATTGTTGGAAATCCAAACTGTAAAAGTGTTCAAAGGCCAAATAGATCCCAAAAATCAAGCAGGAAATCAAAATTAGAAATTTTCAGTTTGAGAGGCTCATTTGGACAATTTCGTGATTTCACTTCGTTTAATTGCATTAACAAGCGTTTTCAGTAAGCACAATTGGAAATCCAAACATTTTCTTGCATTAAGTAATACTCCTCTATTATAATAAGGGGTGTACCTTATTATCTGGAATATCCCATACAGATAACACGGTACCCTGTGCTCAAATGCTTATTCTTTTGTTTAACTTCGGATATTCATCAAAGCGAGAATTGTGATTGACACGTTGTACTGGCAGGAAAACACCATCAGCAATGTGAGAATGTTGAAGAGCTGCTAAACAATTTGCAGCATGTCGCTGTTGTTACTTGTAATCGTTATCTTTTGTAAAATAATTCAAATATGCATTAATTTTGACGTTTTTACCAAAAACGGAATAAAACTCGTGAGCTGTAGCTTTAATTTGAAACTAAGATGAAGTTTGTGTCATATCTGCATCAAATTTTACACTAAAAGTGGTTCATTTTAGAAGAAGCTTTTAGAAGTGTCGTATAATATGCTATAAATATTATTGAAAAGAAAACATGCTCCGCTACAAACTGCAAACCAATCTGTCACGAAAAATAAAATGCAAATCTGTCATAAAATACAATAACATTATTGGCATACTTCCACATGAAAACCCCTAAACTGTTTGCGACATGTTTAGTTCATGACATGCGATGCGGCTAGAACGTAAACATCAGCAGAGAAACGGTAGGATGATGTTGTTTTCGTTGGCAATTGGTTCTGGAGTATTCGGGCATGTCGGGTATCGTCTTTTTTTGTTCAGCCAATGAGCGTTCATTTTCTTTAAATTTTTGGTAGCTGTGACGCATTATCTGCGGGTTTTGAATAGTCACATTCTTATCTACAGTCAATCGGATACGATTAGGATCAATTCCCACCCTCCACTCCCTACTTTTCCTTCTGGGGAAATTGATATATCCTTATCATGTTAATGATATTTATTCCACATAATTAATGAATATTTATAATAATAAATTATATAATACGAGCCCGTACTATAAATAATATAAATTCTATAATACTTTACTGTAGTTATGTCCATAATGGCCTGAGAGGATTTAAGTTATTGGGATAAAGGTACCATAAGCTGTTTTTTCCCTATTTATTTAAGATGCATGCGGCAAATTAATCCAGTATATCCAATTCAGAAGTGGTTACACAAATTAGGAGACAGGAAACATATTAATATATAATTCCAAATTCCAAAAAACCTGCTACTTATTATGCCCGATTTTCTGAGAAAGTGCACGAAGAGCTCGCCCAAGAGATACACGAGTCTGTATTTATAGACCTTGCCAGTACGACAAGACTGAAAGTGAGGTAAACTATATAGTTGAATAGCGAAAGGAGACCAATTAAAAACTCCAACATCAGTTTGATGATTCTGAGCAGTACTTTTGGCGGAATTGTCTGCCACTCCGATGGTGTTGCTGTTGCTGAACAGAGAAGTGAAGATACAACTGTCATTAGGGGTGGTGCAATAATTATGTGTACCCCGGGGTGAATTATAGGGGGGGCAAAGATTTTTGGCAGGCCAAAAGGGGGGCAAGCATTTTTGGCAGGTCAAAAGGGGGTCAAGCGATTTTTGGCAGGTCGAAAGGGGGGGGCAAGCAATTTTGGCACTGATATTTTGGGTACCATTTTATATTACGCCCTAAAAAGGCGTAGGAAAACGTTAGGAACACATTCAAATATGCAAAATTTCCTGCTCGCTGCGCTCGCATTATATGATAAGACAATTTAAGGTTTCAAATTCGGGTTCCCCAAAATCTTGCATGTGTAAGGGGGGGGGCAAAGATTTTTTGCACACGTCAAAAGGGGGGCAAAGGTTTTTTGGCACGTCGAAAGGGGGGGGGGAAACAATTTTTTGGCCATGGCCAGAAGGGGGGGGCAGCTATTTTTTGGCAGACCATTTTGAGAATTCACCCCCAGGGGTACACATAATTATTGCACCACCCCTTATTGATATGATTTGTTTTGTCCACTTTTCGTTATTTATTTTGAGTTTTTAACAAAAAGATCTTAAATAAATAAATAAATAAATAAATAAATAAATAAATAAATAAATAAATAAATAAATAGTTTTAGGGTCAAGGGAGTCGCTTTAAATCCTATGGTTAATGATTTGTGTGTGAATATCCCATACAGCTTTCCGTACCATTTCTTTGAAAGGGAGCAAAGTGCAAACTGTGACCTAGGCAAAACACAACTGAATGCATAATGAATCTGAACTGTACAATGTATATGTGCGTACATTTGTCGCCGTACAGTGCACAGCTCTTGCTAGCTTGATTCTCTCTCGGCTTAGCTTTATGCTTAAATTTGAAATTATTCAAGCGCTGTAAGGTGAGTATTATTTTGAAATGAATTCTGCATGTATAGCAAATGCTGTTACTCCATGATGAAATATATGCACGCATGCAGCTGCACCACTTAAGGTAAATTCTGGATGTGCGTTCACTCATATAAAATACATCATACATGTCTAAGGCTAAGGATACCTTCCACTTGCTTTTACAGCTCTTAGGCTAGCTACTTGTATAGATGGACAGCTGTAAATTCCTTCAAATTATTATTTTGTTGTTATTATGTTATTATTATTATGTTATTCTTTATAGAGTCCCCAAATTGAAATTGAATAAAATCTCCGCTATAAAGTAAAATAGTCAATATGTACAAAATATCAAATTGCATGACTAATCATTGACTAATAAAACTTCGTGATTTAATTAGTCATTTACGTGAATTACTAACTAAATTACCACGTGAATGACTAATTGTTGACTAATCATTAGTCAAATTACTAATTGAATGACTAATTATTGATTAATTCGTAATCACATATTAGTCTTTTTATCAATAATTAGTCATTCAATTAGTAATTTAATTAGTAATTCACGTTAATGAGTAATTAAATTACGAAGTCTTAAAGGGGCATTTCGTGATCCACAGCCTCATCCCCCCATTTTTCTCAAAAAAAGTTGAGATTTTTATATCGCTGGAAACCTCTGGCTACATAATGTTTATGTACAAAATATTTCTTGCAGATTAATTCGTTTTGCAAAGATATCGTGAAATTTGAATTTCGTTCTGGTGCACCAGAACGAAATTACAACGCATTGTCTATGGAGCAGTGTAATACACATAATCATGCATAACTCGCAAACGCAAAATCGGAATCAACTGAAATTTTGGGAATAGGCTTTTTCGTGGATATGTACTGAAAAATGTCATAAAAAGAGGATGCTAGGATCACGAAATCTTCCTTTAAGTCTATGATTAGTCATGCAATTTGATATTTTGTACAAATTGAATATTTTAAGTCATGAAGATATTGTAAAATGATGCAAATTGATGTGAAATGTTATTAATAATTCTTTTGGCATTACAAATACACAATTTCAGCAGCATTTCTAGAATTAAAGAAAAAATATCTTGCATGACTAATTCTAAATTAGCCCAATTAGACCATTTTTTGACTAATTAATACTTTACAGTGTATAGCCACCTCAAACACGTATCTAATCGACTCGCGTAGTGTCTTATGGGTAATATTTCCTGATTCGGTCGTCTCCTGTTTCACATTCTTGTTTCAGCAACATGGCGTCAACAACAGAAACTGAAGATGACTTTACAGGGAGAATGTTCCAGTTGGTCACCGATGGCCACCTGTGTTTGTCTGTAGCATTGGGCGTTCAGACTGGACTGTTTGAAAAGATGGCGGAATGGGACGAACCAAAATCTTCTGAAGAGATTGCCCAAGCCACAGATTCAAAAGAACGGTAGGATTGCATTAGTTGATTGTGTTCTATTAGCCAGCAACCTAACACTTTGACTTACTGCAATTCACTTATTTGAAAAGTTTCCCGGGAAAAGTTTTCATAGTTACCTGCAATTCACCTATTTGAAAAGTTTCCCAGGAAAAGTTTTCATAATTATAATAATTTTACAATAAAAATGATAAAATTGATTAATGACATGCGGTATCATTATTAATAGACCTTACAGTTGAGACTAATTGACAGTTAGTCTCAACTGTAAGGAAAATGCAAATGGAAGTATTTATTCCTTCGAATACGTACAACTCATGTTAAATTCTTGTCAATGGGTCTAAACCATTATTTAAAACCAATTCATTTATTTGTTTACCTGCAGCTACGTTAGAGAGTGGCTTGGAGCTATGGTCACAGGCAAAATCGTTGAGTTATCAACAGATTCCTCCGGAGTTGATCGATTCTTGCTACCACCACGTCGACGTAATGCATTAACAAGAGCAGGGTCTACAGATAGTAGCGCAGCTTATTCAGTGACTGTTCCTGCTCTGGCCGAAGTATTTGGTAAAATTTCAAACTGCTTTAAGAAGGATGGACCTAAAGGTATGATCGCGCTTGTACTTGTTTATTCTTCCTTGAAGTCGTTGTTCATCAATATCATCATCATCATCATCATCTTCGTCGTTTTCGTAATATTATTCTAATTTTCAGGCGTTGTCCTTTCCTCCACATCTTCATTTTGTTGATTTGTTTCTCCTACTTCTTATTACTTACGTTTCCTAGTTGTTTTTCTTTCGGCTTGTTTTTTTTCTTCTTGTTTGGTTCTTCTGTCCCATTTTGTGGTCTTCTTGCAGTTTTTGACACATACTTGTATTAGTTTATTATGTTTACTTTTGTAATTGCTAAGCTTTGCTACATTTTCTGTTACAAACGTTATATGTTAAGGTATTTATTTGCTTATTGTATAGGGGTGTCCTACTCAGATTACAGCGATATATACTGGACAGCCACAGACGACATGACAGAGGCCAAATACAAGAAACACCTGCTGACTGATATTATACCAGCAGTACCAGGCATGACAGAGGCACTTGGTAGGTCACTCAGTTCACCCCCACACACCCCACAGTGGCCCACACACCCCAACCTCTCCACACATACCGCATAATAAAGAAACATTGGGCAATTCCAGTTGAAATCCATACTCCCCTATGGAAGATATGACCTTGTTATCCACATAGGGTGTAGATTTCAAATGGTGTAATCCATTCTTCCTGTGTGGAAGATTATGAACGTCCATAGGTGGTGTATGGATTTCAGCTGGAATATCACAAATGTAAAACAAAATCTGGCATCTAACGTGAAGATAGATTACATGTGAATTTGTAAGCGTTCATTGATTTTACAATATGACAAAACAGGCGAAACTAGTAACTTTTCGCACAAGATTTGCAATTTAAAGAGAATTGGTCATTGCTCATTGAAATGAAGCTAGTATATGGACAATATAAGTGTGCTCTTTCATTTAATGACATGAAAAATATTGTAAGGATCACTTGAGGTTTTGACTTTTAAAACCTACATTTTGGTCAAAAATTGTGCTTGGATAGGTCGTTTTCAACAGATTTACCACATTCACATTGGATGAAGGGAACACTTGAGGTTTTGACAAAAACCAATCACAGATGCCTATTTTCCACTAGTCACCAGCTAGAAGCTCACACAGCTCTTATGATGCTATGCACTCAACCGTGTAGTGTAAACAAAGACTGTGTAGAGACAATTCACTGCTTGCTTGGAAGCTCTTGGATGAAATTATGTGCTCAGGTGTAACGAGGTGGAAACTGTGCATAGATGCGTTTATAAGAGAATCGTTTTTGTAGCCAAACCTTTCCATTATGAATTTATCGCGCAAGCTGAGGCTGTCTAGCATGAAAGTTTATATGTGTTGGTAGATTTCAGAATATTAAATATTTAAACATATGATCTCCATACAAAATTAAGACGTACCTGAAATGTCGGTCACAACCTTTACATTCATCAGGAGACTGGCAAGCAAAGTTAGGGATCAGTTTGGGGTCCAGTGTCCAAAAGATCACTGATCCTTAACTAACTTGGGTTGCCAGTCTCCTGTTGAAAGTCAAAGTTGTGACCGACAATATGAGGTACCTCTTAATTTTGTGTAAAGATTACAGGTTATGAGGCTGTCTGATTATGGTTTACATAGGGACGCGGCACCAAATCAGCATTGGAAATAAATACTAACGAGTTGTTTGAAATGTTATATGAAATAATCATGAGCTATTATGTGCATAATTATATGCAGCATAGTGCGGCAAACGAGACAATGAAACAACTATAGGTAACTTACCACATACTGGAAAAACATTTTAAGAACAAACATATTTTTATCTGCTTTCTCAGAATCCGGAGCCAGTGTTTTGGACGTTGGTTGTGGTAGCGGCGCAACCAGTGTACTCCTTGCAGCAGCTTTTCCAAATAGCACTATAATGGCAATGGACACAAGTGACGAAGCGCTTGAAATCTTACAATCGAAAGCTCTCAAACAGAACCTTAATAACATCACCGTAGCGAAACAAGACGCGTGCAAACTTCCATCTGATTGGGCTGGAAAGTTTGACTTTGTCTTGGCTAATGATATGGTCCATGATACCGCCCAGCCGGGTGACGTATTACGCGGTTGCTACGAAGTGCTGAAGGCTGATGGTACATTCGTTATGAACGATGTCTACACCCATAGCTCTATGGCTAAGAATATCCAATTCTCATATGCGCCTATGGTGTATAACTACAGTGTTTTAAACTGCATGGCAGTATCCTTAAATGAAGATGGTATGGGATTAGGTGCAGCCTGGGGTATTGAAAAAGCGGAAGAAATGATAAGAGCTGCAGGGTTTACAGAGGTCAAGTTGACGCAATGCCCGACTGACTTCGACATGATGTTCGTATGTAAAAAGGCAGAGGATGATTTAAGCACTTCCCAGCAAGTCTTGCGGTTAGCACAGCTGTGTGAGTGAACATGACACCACTGCCCGCCCACTGCATACACACGTGCATGGTTAAATTTGAATTTGGACAGATATATTTACAATAAAAACACCTTCTAAAAGTTGGTCGATTTCACATTTTATGTTAGCTACAGAAGGCGTGAATTATCCTTCATGCATACATCACTTTAGATCTGAAATCGACCAATTAATAATGACACACGGGCAATTCTAAAACAACATCTTTTGCACAGAGTTCAATGGGATTTGAAAAGTAAAGTGGCAGTTGAAACACTAGTGATAACACTTTTACAGTGCATGATGGGGCTTCCTTAAATCATCCTCTGGTAAAAAGGCATAGTGTTATTGGTTTGTACTGCTGACCAAATCCCATTCCATTAGTTCAACGGCTACCTCCTATGCGCAATCAGTATTATTTGCATATTATTGTAATGTAAGTAGCTAGAGTTTTAACTCTAAGTTTAAAGTTAAGTTTAAAAACTTAACTTTTGTGTAAATTCCCAAATAGTGCAACATTTCGTATCAGTATTTTACATATTAAAGGGTGTCCTATAATTCTCCATTTTATGATTAGTTGTAACTTGTGTTGTAGATGTACGATAAAAACTCTATATTTATAGGATGTTTAGTTTTTAATGTATTAAGCTACATGTAGGTGTTTTCAACAGCAATTTAGTGAGAATTATTGTGATTAATTGACATATTGTGTTAGCAAGAAATCACCATCAGCAATTTAATTTTTTTGCTATTTTATGTCCTTGATGTAGTGTACCGTATAGCTGGCCTGCTTTTTATATGCATAGTTTTTATTTGTTTAATTTTTAAGGTAAATTTATATTTTGTATATTGATAAGTTTGGTAGTTTTTATAAATGCTGTATTATTTTCATCACTATGACTATTATACAGGGTTCAAAAGAAATACCCCCCCCCCTAAAATTACAAAACATTTCTTTGCATAACTTGACATATATTTTGTTGATTTGAACAATTTAAAAGGCTGTGAATAGAGGAATTGTTTGTCAACCCTCCCAAAGTTGTTTCATTTGCAAAAACAATAATTTTGGTCAAAAATAATCACATTTTCCAAAAATGATGCTTTCAGAAAAAGTTGCACTTTACCACATTATATACTAAACATTCTCAATATTAATGTTAAGGTTGATTTAATTCTTGGTTTTTTCCTTCACCTTTCTGTCTCCGATCCTTCAGGCACCCATGCAACCATCATCAGTGCAAAACAAACATTTGTTGAACTTAATTTTGGCGTAAAATGAGATTTTCTTTGAAGTTTTTAATCAGCAGTTGTTTCAAAATGATAAAATCACTAGGAAGGATAAATGAGCTCTCCACGCATAAATTTGGCCAAAAGGGTGAACATTTACCTGTATTGGGTCAGTTGAAGCATCTTGCATTTTGATTTAAAATGATGGCTTTCTTGGATAAATGTGTAACACTCATGATGTGGCCACAAGAGATTGGCTGCATGCAGTTAATTGGCTGAATATTGACTTCCAACCGCCATTCTTTGTTGGCCAATTCTTCTTTGTCATGTACGCCTTTATTCAAGAGAGCCGTTGCTATAGATCTTTGCAACTGTTTCAGTCTACAATTTGCAAGTAAATTTTTCATCTCTTCTAGCCAACGAAAGAAATAAGCATCACACTGCAAACAATGTTTCTACTCCTATAGTGATTTTACCATTTTTGAAACACCGACTGAAAACCCCATTCATGTCAAAATTCATGTCAATGAATCATTGTTTTATACTGAAAGATGATTGCATGGGTGACTGAGTAATTGGATACATAAAATTTAAGACAAATTAACTAACAATTTACATTGATCACGTTGATATCGAGAACGTTTTTATACATTACATGTATAGGATGTTGAAAAGTGCAACTTTTTTGAAAGCATCATTTTTGGAAAATGTGATAATTTTTGACCAACAAAAAATGATTTTCAAAAAGAAGAAAATTGGGAGGTAGCAAAAAGATTCATCTATTCACAGGTTTTTAAATTGTTCAAATCAACCAAATGTATGTCAAGTTATATTGCAAAGAAATGTTTTGTGATTTTAGGGGGAGTTATTTCTTTTGAACCCTGTATATAGAGGCCGCTTAGTGTGCAATAGTGCGCTTTAATTAAATTTAATGCGAAACATGCATTTTGACGTTCTTACACGAACGAAAATATGATATGGAATAAAGCTTGTATGCCATTAGGTCTAACACAATGTTAAATCAAATTGCTGTTGGGGAGCCCAACACTATCTACGTTATTGAAAATAAAAGACAACCTGCTCCACATGCACAACAAAGCAGCAATCTGTCATGGAAATAATAATCTATTAGCATACTTGGCTACTTTCCACATGAAAACTGCACTGGTTACCGGTCACAAAACGTATTCAATTTAAGATATGTCTTCATGTTTACAAATATCTCAATGACTGTGGTCCTGAATATCTTGCTAACTTCCCAGCAAACACAAAAACGTTTTAAAAACGTTTTAAATAAGTTATATTTGGCTTTTGGTTTAGATAAAAACGTTTTAATAACATTAAAATGTCGGGTTATATAAAGGTCATGATAACGTTTTAAAACGTTTTGTATGAAAACACACTACAACAATATTTTTAAATGTTTTCAAAAATGTTATTGTAATATATTTTTGCAAACATTTTTGCCAAATATTGTGTCAATACTTAAATAACATTATGTTAAAATATTTGAACCCAGCAAACACAGAAATGTTCTTAAAATGTTTTTTTCAAAACCTTTTAATAACATTTAAATGTCGGGTTATATAAAGGTCATGAAAACGTTTTTAAAACGTTATTGAAAATATTTTGAGCAAACCTTTTTCGCAAAATATTTTTTCAACCCCAAAATAACATTTTGTTTAGAATGTTTTGTATCAAGTTTTCAAGAATGTTTTTGGAATGTTATTAAAACGTTTTTATACCCTTTATATAACCCGACATTTAAACGTTTTCTGCAAAACATTTTTGTTTGCTGAGCAGTAGATTATCAAAAAATGTTTTTTAAGGTTATGAAAACGTTTTATACTCTTAATATACCCGTTATATAACCCGACATTTAAACGTTTTCTGACAACCTTTATAACCTTTTGCGAATGATGTCGAAAACGTTTTGTGTTTGCTGGGTTACTTGCTCACATAAATCATCCTTCAACGAATCCGGTTACACGGTCTGCAACAGACAAGACTCTTCTTGCAATATTACCATTTAGTAAGAAATGTGTAGGTGAAGAAGCTTTCTCTGTTGAAGATTTTATACTTTTGTACATAGCAAGTGTATAAAAAAGCTGAAAACCAAAATAAAAAAGCTAACTCTTACACCCCTGAAAATAATAAATAACATACCTGAAGATAATGCAGGCCCATCACTTTGGAACTCACTTCCACAGCATGTAAGAAATGCCGGCTCAACTGCAGTTTTCAATAAACTCTTGAAAACACATTTGTTTTAATATGAATTTGTATTTTTACTTTGTATTGTATTTCATGTATAATTTTTGGTGCATGGCGCCTTGATCAAACTGGATATTGCACCTTGTAAGAAATATGTAAATCGTAACTTTTATGGGACACCCTGTATAATAACTTGTATTTTGTTTTATTGTGTAATGTGGCTAGAACGTAAACCAAAGCTTTTTAGTGCCAAACAAAAAATTGAAACTATGATCAGAAACGTAGAAGCTTAATATGCTCGTGGTGTTTATCATGTTTATGCATGCTATATTGTACCAACAGTATTGTATATTCTGACAACAGTAGAGTTGACGAGCTCAGTTCCGTTGTCACTTAACATTGACTATGTGTGTGTGTACGCATGATCGTTCCCAATTTCGAGAAAAAAGGGGATATTTTTAAACTATGTTCGCGAACATAAAATGATGACAGTGTACTTAAAATAATTAAAAGATAGGGTATATTTTTTGAATCATGAGAATGTTGAAATACTCATCATGCATACTCATGAATGATGCATGACTTGTTGCTTGATGTATACATGTAACTCTATCCCGGGACTCTATCATATCAACCACATGATGCATCCAATTGGGTGTATTTGTATATATTATTCTGTTATTTGTTTTCCTCATATATCAAAAGGACAACAGAGGTTTCCTCGGAAAAGAAAATGAACCAGAACAGGTGTTTTTGTGTGCTCTTGAAACGTTAAAAGGGGGTGCTTTTGTAAAGGTGTACTTGAAATGCAAAAAATAGTGGTATTTTATTAAGGCTAACTTATACCGTTTTTGTCTAAAATAGGTTTAACAAATGCTGAAAATGTTCTTGAAACCGCGCAAAACACCGGGGCGTAGTTCAACAAAAAATTAAAATAATCTTACTATATACTCAATTATCATGAATAATAATATCTAAATAAAATATTCTCAGTTATTTGGCGAAACGGCTGTCTATATCAATTGGCTTTTAATAAGTACGCTTTTATGCATTTTTGTCAATGGAAGGGTGGAATAAAAATCAGTAGAAAATATTTTACGCGCATGCGTGTATTTCTACGTGTAGTGGCTGGTTCTATTTCGTTTTAGGTAGGCTATGATATTTGAGGGATTATTTTGCCGTGTAATTTTGGATTTGAAGCTTCTTAAAAGAAAATTTGATTTATTTTTTGACGTAAATGACTATGATTTTGTTGACGTTCAAAAGACAAATATCAGTGCAATCGTTCTTAATCAAAAAAGTTATTTAATTAAGCGTAGAATTTCATTCTGCACAAAGAACGAGCGACCAATTCAGCTTATCATTATACTGTGTATTGACAAGTAATGCAATAGTTAGGAATTAATTTTACTCTTTTAACATTATATTTCATGTGAATAAATGAAAACCAACCGTTTAAGTCGTGTTTTCTGACTCTGAACTGTTTACACTCATAACGTACCCCAACACACCAAATGTATGCAAAGTCACAAGCAAACAAATACTGGTCCCCTCCCCAAAAAACCAAAACAAAACAAACAAACAGTACCCTCATTGCGCCCTCTTTTTCTCTTATTTTAGAAAAGATACATGCTGGTATGTAAAGAAACCTTTAATCGTTAAACCAAAAAATATTTCAATCGGCTCACAACTTTTGAAGATATGCTCTTTTAAAGAAATGTACCCATTTTTCACTCTGTCAACGGGTTTGGCTGCTTCAAAGATTGAAAAGGAGTGCACGTACCATGCATTAATGTCAAACACTCCTCAATGATAACTTTCTAAAGTAACTTTTTTTATGGAATGGGCTTTACCGGTGGGCTTATGGGCTATGGATTAATTTGAGGGTAAAATGGATATGATGTGGATGAGACTTCTTTTGCTATACATGCAATAATTTGGTTTTTCTTTGTTATTTATGCCTTCTTGTTTTATTACCTAGCTGGGGGGTTTTCAACCCCCCGAGCTAGGTACTGTTTTGCTATCCGATTCTTCTTTCTTTTTTACCTCCCGCTGGGGTTTACAAAATACACATTTTTGCCCCTCAGCTAGGTCCTGTTTTAACCTAACTGTCCGATTCTTCTTCTTCTTCTTCTTCTTCTTCTGGCAACAAACTTCGAAATGCTTCTCCTCCTACATGTTTTCACACCTGCTACAATTACGTAACTTGCACATATGTACCGCCTATATCCAGTGCCCATATGGTGCAAACAGAATTGGGATCAAAGGTCATTAAAGGGGCATTTTCGGTATATAACCAAATATCTTCAAAATGCTTATTCTGCCACATAAATGTTAATTTTTTAATAGCCACTCGTTAAAGTGCATATTTGAAGTAATTAAGCCATTTTTGCTAACATTTAGACACCTCAGGACACCTTGTAGATATGAAGCACAGCTAGTACATAGCACAATGATCATTTACACTTACACATGTGCATCGGCTTTACCCAGTGCCCATACCTTGCACACAGAATTGGGGTCAAAGGTCATTAAGGGGGTAAAATCTTACAATTGCATTATCTGGACATCTGTAAGGAGTATGGGGCTCAAACTCGATACAATAAATCTCATGACCAGGGGAATATTTTGCGGGGGTCAGGTCAAAGGTCATGCAGAGGTCAAATTTTAGAAACGCATTTCCTGGACATCTGTAAGGGATACGGGGCTCAAACTTGGTGACAACAAACTTAATGATCAGGGAACATGTTGGAACACTTTGCAGGGGTCAGGTCAAAGGTTATCTGGGGTCAAATCTTTATAACTTCATTTTCTGGATATCTGCAAGGGGTATGGGGCTCAAAAGGCTCCACAACAACAAACTTACTTGAGGTCAAATTTTGCACTATGATTATGTAATTGACCTGGGGATGAGGCTCTTGTGACCACATTTTGGGAACACTGTGCAAGGGTCATGTCAAAGGTCATCTGGGGTCAAATCGTAGAATTTCATTTTCTGGATATCTGTAAGAGGTACTGGGCTCAAACATGGTGACAACAAACCTCAAGACCAGGGGAACATTATGGAACATCATGCATAGGTCAGGTCAAAGGTCATCTGGGGTCAAATCTTAGAATTGAATTTTTGGACATCTGTTAGGAGTACGGGACTCAAACTCGGTGAAAACAAACCCTATGACCAGGGGAGCATTTTGGAACATTTTGTAGGGGTCAGATACCTCCACAACACCAACATGCCCCAGCTAGGTTTGTGGTCTATGACCACCATTTGCCACTAGTTCTTCTTCTTCTTCTTCTTCTTCTTCTTCTTCTTCTTCTTCTTCTTCTGGCAACAAACTTCAAAATGCTTCCCCTCCTACATGTTACACCCTACAATTACGTAACTTGCACATATGTATCGCCTATATCCAGTGCCCATATGGTGCAAACAGAATTGGGATCAAAGGTCATTAAAGGGGCATTTTCGGTATATAACCAAATATCTTCAAAATGCTTCTTCTGCCACATATTACATAGCACAATGACGTCACTTACACATGTGCATCGGCCCAGTGCCCATACCTTGCAGTGGGTCCATTACTTACAATTGCATATTATTACAAGGGGTATGGGGTTCAAACTCACTGACAACAAATATCACGACCAGTGGAACATTTTGCAGGGGTCAGGTCAAAGGTCATGCAGAGGTCAAATTTTAGAAATGCATTTTCGGGACATCTGTAAGGGGTACGGGGTTCAAACTCATTGACAACAAACTTAATGACCAGGGGAACATTTTAGAACATTTTGCAGGGGTCAGGTCAAAGGTTATCTAGGGTCAAATCTTATAATTTTATTTTCTGGACATCTGTAAGGGGTATGGGGCTCAAACTCGGTGACAACAAATCTCATGAACAGGAGAACAGTTTGCAGGGGTCAGGTCAAAGGTCAAGCAGAGGTCAAATTTTCGAAATGCATTATCTGGACATCTGTAATGGGTATGGTTCAAACTCTGTGACAACAAACTTACTGACCAGGGGAACACTTTGGAACGCTGTGCAGAGGTCAGGTCAAAGGTTATCTGGGTCAAATCTTATTAATTTAATTTTCTAGGCATCTGTAAGGAGTATATGGGACTCAAACTCGGTGACAACAAACCTCATGCCCAGGGGAACATTTTTGGAACATTTTGCAGGGGTCAGATACCTCCAAAACACCAACATGCCCCAGCTAGGTTTGTGGTCTATGACCACCATTTGCCACTAGTTATGTTTCTTACTTTATTGTTTCTTGCTTTGTTTTTATTTACAACATACGTCATTTATCTTTTGGGATAAAAGGTAGCCCTGAAAAGGGCCGTTTGGTTTGTGTTTGGTTCTGAAGTGAGTTTACTGTGCTGCTCTGCCCTCTGCCTCCTTTATTCTTGACATTACCATATCATCACTAATACTTGCGAATGCAGCAGTAATACGTTTGCAAAGATCTTGGAGGCTAGCTGGTGGTCCTCGCTCATGGACGTCGCTTTGGATCAAAAGTTCTGACCCGATTGAAATAATTGTTGTGGTTTATTAAAGCTAACGATTGAAGGTTTCTTGACATACCAAAATACATTTGATCAGCTGTTCAGAAATAGGAGAAAAGAGGGCGCAATGATGGTTCTTTTTTTTTTTTTTGGGGGGTGACATCCTGTACTTCTTTAAAGCCTTGGGTCACTTACTAGCTGAGTTAGAGCCACAGTGAGTTACAGCCCGGGAGGGGACGGGTTCTTCAAAATATTTTGTACGGGGATGTGCCACGCAGACTTTCGGATGCTGACTTTCTCTATACCTACTTTTTGCTGTTTTTGACACCCATCAGTATACCAATTTTTCACCAAAAAGCACCCAAATTTGCCCTAATTGGGCACTTTTTATATGGATAGGTTTCTATACAAAAACGATTATCTTATAAACCATCATGTGCACAGTTTCCACCTCGATACACCTGAGCACACATTTTTGTCCAAGGCTTCCAAGCCGAGAACAAGAAGCAATGAATGTCTCCACCACACTCTTTGATACACTACATGGTTGAGTGCATAGCAATGTAAGAGCTGTGGAGCTTCTAGCTGAAAAATGGGCCTCTTTGATTGTTTTTTGTCGAAACCTCAAGTGTTCACTTCATCCAATCAGAAATTATTTTTATATCAAACGAAAGCTAACACTTCCCCCTAAAAACACTTTTCGTCACTATACAGATAACGCAATTCAATGTTACAGCAAGGCGAATGTGGAAAATTTGTTGAAAACTACATATCCAAGCACATTTTTTGACCAAAATGTAGGTTTTAAAAGTCAAAACCTCATGTGTGAAAAGGCACACTATAAGGGCGAGTTTCCCGACAGGAGTCTTAGTAAGCCTTAGGCTTAAGGTGGCCTTGAGGCTACTAAGCCTAGCCCGTTCTCGAAGCCATAGTCTTAACTCTAGCCGGATTTCTTCAACGCAAATTCAACCTAGTCTTAGTGGCCTTGCAGGCTTAACGCTTGACAACCTCGTCCCTTTCTACCAGCGACTTAATTGTATAGGCTGAAGAGGTAGATGCGCATAATCTGTTGTCCTTCACGGTCTACCGTACTTTAAAGGTTGCGTCTCATTATCGCAATGTTCCCAGTGCAAAGACTAGCCTAGACCCGCGGTCTTGTGCTTGGGCTTATACCGTAGGCCTACACAACTTGATGAAAGAATATTGTGTCTGTTTTTTTTGTCTTTTATGTATTATTTTATATCCACTTGACTTTTTATGAGTCCAACTTGCATGAATGATACGTCTATGCTTTTTACTCGTGATTTTTTCTTTGCATCCCAAAAAGGGTAAAACTGTAAGCCTAATGGAAAGGAAACTGTGGTTCCCCTAAAAAGTAAAGCAAAAATTGTTTCACACTTCAAACATATCATTCGAATGTTTGTTAAAAGTAAAACATTATTTAAGGATATTATTTGACAACCAACGTGCTATCAGTCTACTGCTGATATTTTCAGTATAGTCTTCTCAGATCTCACATGATATTATCTGTTGGTACAATATTTTATAATTATTTAAGTAGAAGATATAGCAATATTGTATGCATGTTATTGTCCTTCTTCTATTGTTCAAAATGCTTCCCCTCCATTAACATATGTATCGCCTATATCCAGTGCCCATATGGTGCAAACAGAATTGGGATCAAAGGTCATTAAAGGGGGGCATTTTGGTATATAACCATTGATGTCCAACCTGGTATAATATAGGCACTCCGAAATTATATTGTAAATACTTACGAAAAGGTCAGAGTATCAAACTAAAGGCTTGGATAGGGACAGGTGCAATCATATAGGTCTTGATGATGATGATGATGATGATGATGATGATGATGATGATGATGATGATGATGATGATGACGATGATGCGATGATGATGATGATGATGATGATGATGATGAGGATGAGGATGATGAATGATGATGACAGAATTTATTTTAATCATATTCTTTGCTAAAAAAAATCATCATTCAAAATGAGTAGGCCTTATGATACAGCAATTAAAAAAAATTCAACTAGCCTAACTCAAATGAACACTAAAATAAAATGCTAATAAAACTAAATAGAACAATTACTACTCACAGTGGCGTAACTAGACATTTTCAGGGGGCAAGAGGGGGCAAACATAATAAATGAGGGGCAGCTCAGACATCGTTCATGCTGTTTGGGTTTCTTAGCGCGTCAACACCCTCGTCGCACTGCATGGGCGACACGGGGGGGTGTCTGAGGATTTATGTGATCTGCTTGGAATGTGTCCCCGGAACAGTGGCGTAGATTTCCTTTTGACATGGGGTGATGGGATTGGAAAAATTGTCTTGAAGTATAGTGAATGCAGCACCTTTTGGCGACAAAAGAAGTTTACAAATGCCATATTTAAGCTAAACTGGTGACACAGGCCTATGGTACAAAAGTGCAATAAATGCAATTTTTTTAACCTTAAAAATTGGGGTTTTAAGTTTAAAAAGACCAATTATTAAGTTAATTAATAACTCTCAGAAGTAGGCCTAATTTACCCTTTTCATTTGAGGGGCAAGCAGGGGGCAAGAACCCCTCTCCCCGCGAGTTACGCCACTGCTTACTCATCTTAATTGAAAGACCGTCAAAATATGAAAGAAAAACTTTGCATTACAATTTAAACAATTTGTAAATTGAAATAGACCAAGGCTTACGACCTAAGACCTGCTCTGAGGCAGGGCTAGACGAGGATTTCCGAGTCTTTAGTAAGCCTTAGGCAAGGTGGCCTTTGAGCTACTAAGCCTAGCCGTTCTCGAAGAAAGGCCGCTGTAAGCCTGGCCTAACAGGCTTGTGTAGACTACGGCTACAGAAGACTGATTTCGAGAAATGCACATTTTACCGAAGCCTGGGACTAATCCTACAAGCCTGGCCCACAGGCTAATGAAGCCTCCAGGCTATACATACATACATACATTATAAATATTTATATAGCGCTGCTACATTTAGAACGTAGCGCTCAAAACAAAAAACACAAAACAAAGCAAAAGAAGAACATGAAGAAAATAAATAAATGAGAACTGCCTATGAAGGCTACAAAATCTATGGAAACAAGTGTGACTTTAGAACCCTCTTGAAAATACCCACTGATTGTGATTCCCTGATACCAATTGGCAGTCTATTCCAGGTTCGAGGCGCAACATAGGAGAAGGTCCTGCGTTCAGCTGACATGAGTGTTTTGATTGTGTTGTGCTCTGTCAGGAGGGTGGTATCAGAAGCAGAACGCAGGCCTGCACGCGCAGGGCAGTGCAGGGAAACACAATCAGACAGGTACTCAGGAACACTCTTGGTGAGGCATTTAAGGGGGGGCAAACATAATGGGGTATGAACGTTTGGACATCGTTATTTTTGGGTTTCATTAGAGCACATCAGACCCTATCGTCGCACTGCATTCTGAATACGAAGAATGTCATTCTGATATCAAATAATTTTGATTTTTGAAATTGCAATTTAATACACATTTTATGGCAAATCATTAAAAACTTGATATTTTAAATGATATTTAACAGTACTTGAAGTAAACTTTATAAATCTGATGATTTATACTTTCAAAGGGGCATGCAGGGGGGAACCCTCTCCCCGAAAACGCCACTGACTCATCAATTGAAAATTTTGACCTTTCGTATTGAAGATATGGATTTTTTTGAAAACACCAAAAAAAGACCTAGGTCTTTTTGGGAAAAAAATCCATATCTTCAATATGAAAGGTCAAAATTTTCAATTGACCGTCGGACTTTTCCTCCCTGCCCACAGGCTACACTTTAAGAATATATACATTAGATTTATATAATTTACTTTAGGACTGTTCATATATCAAAAACAAAGCAAAAAGAACATCAAATTTTTATAATTTGTCATAAAATTTGTATTATATTGTGATTTTAAAAAATGAAAATATTATTTGATATCAGAAAGACATGCTTTCGTATTCAGAATAGCAATTCAGATAGGTCTGAGGTGCTCTCTGTCCCAGGAAAAAGCAGTCGAAACGCAATAAACGCTCATTTTAGATCCCTTAAAACACAGTGACTAAAACTTTGAAATTGATGCGCTCTTCAACAGGGAGCCAGTGTAACTGCTTTAAATACGGTGTGGCATGATCATATTTGAGGGCCTTACATATCAGCTTCGCAGCCCAATTCTGGATCCGTTGTAGTCTTTGAATGTCTGCTTTACAACAGCCAAGAAGCAGCCCATTGCCATAATCGATCTTGGAAAGGACAAGGGCTCTTATGACCAGATGACAAGTGTCATAATCCAAGTACCGACGTATCCGGGAAATGTTGCGAAGCTGGTATGTAAGGTTAGAACAAAGAGTCTTGACGTGAATGGACATAGACATTTGACAGTAAAAAATAACCCCTAGGTTACGCACAGAATCTGAAGGACAGATGGATTTGTCCCCAACCCTCAAAGCAACCGGTATCATTGAGCGCTTCAGGTGTGGAGTAGTGGTCACAAAAGCCTCAGTTTTGCTGTCATTAAGTTTCAGCATGTTCATTCTCATCCAAGCCTTAAGAGCATCAATGCAACGAGATAGATTATCTAAAGCAGCAGCAATGGATACCGGGTCTTTGGGATCAAAGCAGGTGTACAACTGTACATCATCTGCATACAAGTGGTAGGATAAGTTGAATGATTTGATGATACGACCAACTGGTAAAATATACAAAGAAAACCCTGAAGGTCCGATGATTGAACCTTGAGGCAGGCCAAATTCGAGCTCAACAGGGTCAGAAAAAGTACCTACTATGGTAGCCGTGCTTCGGGAAACGCGTTTTCAGTTAAGCCTGGTCTTACGACCTCTTAAGCCTTGAGGCTAGACAAGCCAACTGCTAAGCCACCCGTCGAGAAATTCGCCCTTAGTGGCCTATTTATAAGTGCAAATTCCATATGAGTGCCACTCCCCAGCAAACACAAAACGTTTTCGACATCATTCGCAAAAGGTTATAAAAGGTTGTCAGAAAACGTTTAAATGTCGGGTTGTATAAAGGGTACATTAATGGTATAAAACGTTTTCATAACATTAAAAAACATTTGTTGGTAATTTACTGCACAGCAACCACAAATGTTTTACAGAAAACATTTAAATGTCGGGTTATATAAAGGGTATAAAACCTTTTAATAACATTCCAAAAACATTTTTGAAAACTTGGTACTAATCATTCTAAACAGAATGTTATTTTGGGGTTGAAAAAATATTTTGCAAAAATGTTTGCCCAAAGTATTTACAATAACGTTTTTAAAATGTTTCCACGACCTTTATATAACCCGACATTTAAATGTTATTAAAACGTTTTGTAAAACACATTTTAAGAACATTTCTTTGTTTGCTGGGTGCAAATATTTTAACATAATGTTATTTAAGTGTTGACAAAATATTTGGCCAAAAATGTTTGCACAAATAGTTTACATTTTAAAACATTTTAAAAATATTGTTGTAGTGTGTTTTCATACAAAACGTTATAAAACGATTTCATGACCTTTATATAACCCGACATATTAATGTTATTATAACGTTTTTACCTAAACCAGAACCCAAAATATAACTTATTTAAAACGTTTTAAAAACGTTTTTGTGTTTGCTGGGTCCGTGGCAAAACATACTTTCGATATCCTTTTTCTTCTCGTCGTCAATTTGTTAGAGACACAACCTGTACAGCATGTATAGAATTATCTGACTGAACTTGAGCATGTTGAGTAGTTATGTGTTGTGGCACCGCAAAGGTCCATCTTGCTTGGGTTGGCCTTTTTTGCGGTTTACACTTATTAGGGGGCGCTTAATTGGGGTGCTTATTATTAGGGGGCTTTTTTTTAGAGGGGACTACATTTTATGTACTTTTCTCTCCCAATTTGCGATGTAATTGTCGCACACTTGTTGTTTAGTATACATTAGGTTTAACTGCCTGAACAGAATTGATCATGTCACACCTCCTTTTTCAACCAAATTGATGTTCACCATTTAACCACAAAGTGCCTCAGGCAAGACTCACTTCCTGGGAACTAAATACCATACAAGGTAATTTTTATGTAACTCATTGACCCATTGGGATACTGCCTCTAGCTTGAATGACAGCCTGGTGATCTGGTCAATTCATTGACAAATACTAACCTCAGGAGGGAATTCAATTTTTGATCAATGCTCTTCTGGTAGAGAAACGTGATGAAAAATACCGATTGTTCAAATGAGGTATCTGCAGGATTAAGTCAGTCATAGGCCTAGTATACTATTACCAACCAGCAAAGACTCTAGGGGCGAATTTCTCGACGGGTGGCTTAGCAGTTGGCTAGTCTAGCCTCAAGGCTTAAGAGGTCGTAAGACCAGGCTTAACTGAAAACACGTTCCCCGAAGCACGGCTACCATAGCCTCGAGGCTTCGTTAGCCTGTGGGCCAGGCTTGTAGGGTTAGCCCCAGGCTTCGGTAAAATTTGCATTTCTCGAAATCAGTCTTCTGTAGCCGTAGTCTACGCAAGCCTGTTTGGCCAGGCTTACAGTGGCTTTTTGTAGCCCTGCCTCAGAGCAGGTCTTAGGTCGCAAGCCGTGGTCTATTTCAATTGACAAATTGCTTAAATTGTAAGTTTTTCTTTCATATTTTTGAGAAATCGAAACAGATGCCGTCTTTAGAGTAGCATAGAGTAGCCCCCACCCTAAGTAATAATTATTGTTCGATTTAGTTGAACATTTCACCATTTTATTTTAGTGTTCATTCGAGTCAGTTACCCCTGCTGTTGCTACAAGGCCTACTCATTTTGAATGATGAACTTTCTTTTGGAGCAACTGTGCCAAAGGGGTGCAATTAAAGCGAGACGCAATTTTCGACGTCAACTTGCTGACGTGAGCGTCTTCAGGAGAGGAAGGATCCTTTTCTGAAGTATTCGGATACCAACTTGTAACGGTCAACAAATAGGAGCAACCCTTTCCTTCCTGTTCAACAAATATTGCTAACCTTACGATATTTTGCTACAAGAAGTGCCCCCCCCATATTTGACATGTCCAAAAACCTTGACGTTCCACATGAACTTGCTCCCATGCTTTCCTCTTTTTTGCCTGAGACTTATTATCGGACGCCTTGCTTTCAATGACATAAAGCAGTGGCTGCAAAATATGCAGTAATTCAATTCTATTTTGTTGTCGGAGTCGTTTCGATAACTTACCCGAAGGAACAGTTCTTGAAACGTTTGAATGATCAAGAAACAAAACCTTCTTTTATCATCATCATCATCATCATCATCATCATCATCATCATCATCATCATCATCATCATCATCATCATCAATACATCAATACATCATCATCATCATCATCATCATCATCATCATCATCATCATCATAATGCACTCATGCTAAATTAATTCGCAAATAGAACATGAAAATATCAGCAGTAGATAGCATGCACGATGGTTGTCAAATGCTTGGTTATGTTTTTGTTTTTGCACCAAAATTATCCTTAAATAATGTTTTACTTTTGACAAACATGCGTAAAAATGAAGTGTGAAACAATTTTTGCTTTAGGCCTACTTTTAGGGGAATCAAAGTTTCCATTTCTGTAGGCTTGCAGTTTGACCCTTTTTGAAATGCAAAGAAAAATTAATGAGTCGAGTAAAAAGTATAGAAGTATCATTCATGCAAGCAGGACTCATAATAAAGTAAAGTGGAAATAAAATAATACATAAAAGACACAAAAACAGAAAAAAATACTAGTCTTGCATCAAGTTGTGTACGGTGTAAGCCCAGGCACAAGACCGCCGGTCTATAGTCTTTGCGCTGGTAACCTTGTTAGTACGGTAAACCGTGAAGGACAACAGCTCATGCACATCTACCTCCAACTGCCTATACAATTAAGTCGCTGGTAGAAAGGGACGCGGTTGTCAAGCGTTAAGCCTACAAGGCCACTAAGACCAGGTTGAATTTGCGTTCAAGAAATCCGGCTACAGTTAAGACTCGGGCTTCGAGATCGGGCTAGGCTAAGTAGCCGCAAGGTCACCTTAAGCCTAAGGCTTACTAAGACTCCTATCGAGAAATTCGCCCGTAGTCTTTTTACATACGAACATCGCGTCCACATCCGTTGGGCATCGTGTTAACCGGACCTCTGTAAACCCTGCAGCTCTTATCATTTCTTCCGCCTTTTCAATACCCCAGGCACTACCTAATCCCATACCATCTTCATTTAAGGATACGGGCATACAATGAAAAACACTGAAGTTATAAACCAACGGTGCATATGGGAACTGGATATTCTTAGCCATTGAGCTATGGGTGTAGATATCGTTCATAACGAATGTACCATCAGTCTTCAGCACTTCGTAGCAGCAACGTAATACGTCTCCCGGCTGGGCGCTATCATGTACCATATCATTAGCGAAGATTAAGTCAAACTTTCCTGACCAGTCTGAAGGAAGCTTAGACGCGTCTTGTTTCGCTACGGTGATGTTATTAAGGTTCTGTTTGAGAACTTTCGATTGTGTAATTTCAAGCGCTTCATCACTTGTGTCCACTGCCAAAACAGTGCTTCTTGGAAAGGCAGCTGCAAGGAGTGTACTGGTTGCTCCGGTGCCACAGCCGATGTCCAAAACACTGGCTCCGGATTCTGAGAAAGTGGATAAGAATTTAATTCGTTTTAATTGTATTAGTATCTACCATGTATACATGCAACCCCCGTTCCGGCACTCCGTGTATCCGCAGGTACTCATGCTTGTCGGTGAACTTTGAAAACACCGTTTTGCATCTCATATCGATAAGTTTTCAGGATAACAAAAACCCCTTTTTAAAGGAAATGTCACGAATGTTTTGCCCTTCAACAGTGCCCCTTCAACACGCGAACGATATTTCTAATATACCCCTTTCTGACGGAAACACATAGGATACGTATAACCGTAGAACTACGAAGGGGGGGTGTAAAGATTTGTATCCGTCATAAAAAACACACGCATTTATCCCCAAACGACCTAAGCTAATAGTAGATTCATCATTTGCGCTCATTTTAGTGATACAACTTTTACCCAGCTCCTTACCCGGGGGTAGAACCGGCCGTCAATGATTACCATAGAGGGGGGGTGAGGTCCACCATTGGTTTATACAGTAAAATCAATGATTTTCATTTCGCTCTTGTAAAATGTTTCCAAAAGCTACTGACTTCAATTTTGCCTATACTTTTGCCTATACTATAATTTTGCCTGTACATAGCCGGAAATTCACAAATTTGCATGGGAGCCCTCACATTATGACATCATAGCGACATTATGTGGGGAATGTTTGTACTTTCGCGAACAAGCGGTTTGAATAATGACCCCTTTTTGTGTTTTGCGAATCGCGTTACTTTACCTAAAAATACCACCTAATTTAGGTACATTAACACTCTTACTTAAATAAATTTCAATTTGTAAATGGAACTTTACGGTAATGGGCTATTCCATTTAAAATCCACACTACCCCTGTGGAAGATTTAACCACTCCAGTTGTGAAAGAGATAGGTAAAGCCATAATACAGGGGAGTATGGATTCAAAAATGATTAACTCTGACCGATTACATTTGAAAAACATACTCCCCCTGTGGAAGATATTTTCAAAATCTTCCACAGGGGGAGTGTGGATTTCAACTGGAATAGTCCAATGGTCGGGGTCCCCACATATGAAAAATACTGTCAAGGGCAGCAACCTGTCCAAAACTGACAATATTTATAACCATCAAAGTTATAGAGTGACTCTCATACATTAGTTCACAACTATAGATAGTAAGTAGTAGTTTGATAATCTTGCTAGTACTACTACGGACCATATATAATCGCTATTAGTAACGGATAAACTTTACTTTAAGAAATAAAGTAAAGGTAATGCATTATATTTTACCCCAGGGTCTTTTACACCCAAATAATGTGTCCGAGGCAGTAAAAACTTAAATAATGGGTCAATGCGCAGCCTAAACCATCATTTAAACGTTTTTGCTGCCGTGGACACTTTATTTGGTTGTAAAGGATAATTTCTATTTCTATTCTATTACCATAAAATAGTGCGATTTAAAAGAAAAATGTCACTTTTTTCCCAAATATTATAAGTTTATTTCATCTTTACGATTCCTTAAACTTTGAATTAGCATCGCGTATTACAACAACAGGATGAGGAAATCCCTTGCATGCTTGGTGAATTCGATGGAACACAAGCATTCCCTCTCGATTAAAAATGAGCAAAACCACCACACCCGAACTCATGGTACTCTCGCGCATTCATGCCTAGTGCTGCCGATTTATTTTCGGAACAAATTCGTGCTTGTAAAATTGATGTTGGGGTGGGGTGGGGGTGGGGGAAACGGATCTGGGTGGGAAGGGTACTAGGCATCAGGCCAAAAAAAATTGTTGTGTTGCCCTCAACCGTCCGACCCTATATCCTGAAAAATCAGGGTCGGCATGATATGATGATATTTTTTTTGGCCTAAAGTGTGGCTGACCTACCAAGCGCTTCTGTCATGCCTGGTACTGCTGGTATAATATCAGCCACAAGGTGTTTCTTATATTTGGCCTCCGTCAAGCCGCCTAATGATGTCCAGAGTAGATTACTGTAAGCTGAATAGGATACTCCTGTGATAAGAAAATACAGGTATACCAACTTGTATTAAATGTTGACGTAAATTTTCAAATATCTTGTGTTCAAAATGTAGCCGATTAAAAAGTAAAGAGAAACTAGGGAAATGTTGTGGTTGTGGTGGTGGTGGTGGTGGTACACCTTTGATTTGGTTATCTGCAGTACTAAATACATAATAAACTCTTGTAGATAAAAAAGTAAAGATAATATCTTTAGAGAGACCAAAACAGGGAAAAGCAGAAAAAATTAAGAAGATTAGGAGAGGCGGAGAAAGAAAGAAAACTGAAGAAGTATGAGGGTCGGTCAGTATGTAATCCGAATAGGGTGCAACTCTAGTCTTATTACGAGACTGTCCTACCCCAACCCTAAACTCCGTAAACGAGGACTGGACTTAAGTTTAGCAAGTTGCACGCTATTCGGTAATTGTACCGATTATTTTCATGGCATTTCTCTATGATCACATAAACAATGTACCTTTGTCTTTCAAACAACACATGTAAATATTATATCACACGCTTGATTACGTAACAACATTATCATAAAATCAATGGTCTACAGTCACTGGCTGAAAATGAGTCGTGTTTGTAAGAAATAAGAGGCTGAAATGGGATATGGTTGTATATACTAGATTTTCTCGGGAATTAAGGGGGTACTACACCCATTGCATTTTTTTTTTTGTTTTTTTTTTTTTTGCATTTTGTGAAGAAATGAGAAAAAATGGGTTAAGGTGGTATGCAAAATGAAGGGGTAAATCGTCTCGTTCTATT